>NC_133617.1:199972816-200110316 GCF_048593235.1 Sminthopsis crassicaudata
GAGGATGATGCTTTTAAAGAATTACATAGCACTACTTCATTATAGTGAACAAAACAACAAAAAAGTGTTTGTATGGTTATACTAAGTTTGATAACATGATCCAGACAGCAGGTCCAGGTAGCTATAATATGATGTGGAAAGGAAATAGGACACTATGAGATCCATTTGACAAGATCTAGAATCATTTCTCACCACAACACAGAGCAGAGGCTCAAATAACCCTCACAGTATTCCTTAACCCTTGGAAATAAAGAAAATCTTTGGTGTGACTTGAAATCTCTGATAGCTATCATTTAGCTCTGTTTAATTTCAAAAGTCACTAATGTAAATCAGTCTAGGTGAAGGTTCTTTTGTAAAAATATGTGCAATGAGTAGACATTTTTGGCATAATAACAGACTCCCAGAATCAATTTCTGATAGACTGGAATATGATTAAAATAAGACATTTATGATTTCTAAAATGACCACTGAAATTATAGTCAGCTTCTTTCGCCATTGGAATAACTATAGCCTCCTGGGAGGGCTACCCTACTAGCAGACTGGCTCATAGAGGAATTCATTGATCTGAAATAAGAAAGAATTAAGAAGAGGAATCATTCATCCCCTACCTGCAACTATATGTTGCAATTCCTAAGACGTTGCTCCTGTTTGGAGCAGGTATGGGGGAGATGGAATAGGGAACAGGAAAAAGGGAAGGAATTGGTTCCCACCTGTACGTACCAATTGCTTTGTTCCACTTCTTAGCTTTGCCTTAAGCATCCACAGCCTCCATGGTTTTGTCATCCTTTAGAGATCACACTGGGATGGATTTAACCTTCTTATCCAATTTATACACATAGAAAATGCCAGTGGGCAGATTTAGCTTCCTGATGGTTTTAGACAGACTCTCAAGATATGTTACAATGTTGTGAAAGTTATTGTTATGAAATGCAATCACAACACATTTTCCTTCCTTGATCTGAGAAATGATTTTTTCATTCCAGAAGGGTAAAACCTGAGCAATGGTGTCTTTAGGGCTCTCACAGAAGAACAAACAGTCCTCGAGAGATCTGCATAATAATGATCTTGACTGATGTCACCATAGAAGAGGTAGTTGGACTCCACTGGAGGTGATGGAATATTGTAGGAGCATCCCTTCCCCTTAGCTAAGTCTCATCTTGTTTACCAGACATTTCAGCTTTCTTATAGTCTGTCAGAACCCCATAGTGGTTCTCCATGAGACACTAAGTCCTCACCACAGACAACTACATCTTATTGGTGACATCTAGCACTCTCCAAAGGATATGGATTGCTCTTTTCTGGAATGAGGTAAAGCAGCATTTCCCAACACTTGGCTATTCTCTTGGCCCCCTCCTGCCCAGAGGAACTCAGATTCAAGACACACCAGTTATGGAAGTGGTTTCCTCAGTTCTAGACATTCGTGCTAAATCAGCATGAGTTAATAAGTAGGCCTGTTGGTACATGAGGTCAAGGCTCTCAGGCTTAGGAAAATCAGGTTGAAAGACTAATAGGTGGATCCATATTAGACAATGCCTTGTTGAAATTATAAATTATTGGATCAAGCCTGAAAAGAAAGAAAATCTCCTTTCTATAATAAATCAGGCAAATAGCGATGAAACATTCTGCAATTTTATGGCTCTGTGTGTGTGTGTGTGTGTGTGTGTGTGTGTGTGTGTGTGTATGTGTGTGTGTGTGTGATATGTAGATCAACTAATCAACTAGTTATATTCAATATAGTCAAATTGACTAATCCAAAAAAGTAGAACTTTTTTATTGTTTTGTTCTGAGTTCTTCTACTTGAGTTAGTTACATAGTCACTATCTGTGCATTTCATATTTTACAGTGGAAATCCTAACAGATAAATGAATGCATTTATGTAAAATCTATATTTCAGTCTTTCAAAGCCTCCATGATCTTGTCCTAGCAGAAAATGAGGTGCTTTTGTGTTATGCAAGTCTTGTCCACACTGAATCAAAAAGACTCTGGAAAAAATTTATTCAGTATGCTAGAAACCTTCCTCTAAAATCTTTTTATATTTTCTGGGTATCAGGGATGCACTTAGGTTGTTCATCTTTTAACAGGTGTATAATGCCTGAGCAATGGCCATTTCAAATAGTCAAAATATTATAACAGGTTTGAGCTGATGGAAGTTAAAATCAGAATTTTTGGGGTGAAGGTTAAATACTCTTTTAGTAACTCAATCAAGAGAAAGGTGGGATGGGGCTGGAAAGAGTGCATAGATTAGAAGGAAATCACTAGAAAAAATTGGAAGAGTTACTGGGTGAAGTTCACCATTATGATACAAAAAATAGCACTAACAATAATGAAGATATTCATCAGTAATTATTCGTTTAATACTACTTCTCACTCACCTAATAGTTAGTTCTTAATGCTCAGGGTATTTCTTTCAATAGGTATTTATTAAATATCTTTTATATAATTTGAATATGAGCTGGTGAACAGAGAGCCAGCCCTGAAGTTAGGAAGGAGTAGATTTATGTCCTGCATCTCAAACATCCTAGCAGCGTCACTATAAGGGAAGTACTTAATTTATCAGGATGTCCAACCAAATGTGACCTGGAACAAGTGACTTAATCTCTTTGGACATCAATTTCTTAATCTGTAAAATGAGGGGGGTGGACAAGTTGGTTTCCAGGGTCCCTTCCAGTTGTAAATCTATGACCCTGTAGTTCTAAATTATGGACTAGTTACCACCCTTTATCAATGGCTATAGAAAGAGCTCATTAAACAGATGAAATCACGGTCTTTACTGTGCATACACACATATAAACACATGTACACACAAATATATAAAACATTGTGCTAAGAACTGGGAAAAGATAAAAAGTAGATTAAAAAGGACTCCAGAGGCATAAACAAAAGGTTATTTGAGATCCAATTTCTGTAAAGATCATATTGAAGAAACTGCACTTAAATTGGGCCTTAAACTATGCGAAGTACCTAGCACACAACTACTAGTATGACTACAAAGTTAGGACATATTTTACTAGGGATTATTATTAAGCTCCCTTGCATTTTGTCTATTGCTTTTATTATTGATTTTTAAATCACCCCTCACAAAGCCTCCGGGCACCCACCCAAGACAGATGTACACTTAATTGGACTGTGTAAGTCCGTGATCTTATACCCACATTCACTGATCTTTTTATAATAAATCAGGCAAATGGTGGATGAAACAGATGGACATTGAATCATTTGGACTCCAACTGACTAGGTTTCACATATGTACTGCTTATTCTTGCAAGTTAATTATCTTGCTTGGTAAAGTATAATTTTTAAAACATCTTAAATATTTAGATTACATAAGACGTATGTACTTTGGATCAGCCAGAGGATTGATTGTTGGCTCAGTCCTGGAGTGGGACTTTTTGTTCCTACTTCCATATTTTCAAATGACTCAGTGAGGCAAACAAGATCATACACCTGGAATTTTGTCTTCTCATTGGTAAAGGGAGAATGTCAGACAGTTTTTAATTCCACTATTGTCTAGAGTGTGCAGGTATGATTTAGCTTGGGAAAGGGTTGTGTGGAGTCCCTTTTGATAACATAACCATGCTTTATCTCCATGGGTCCCAGTTTCCTCATCTTTAATTAGGGAGTGGGTCTTTCTAATTTTCATTCTACTATTCTAAAACACATGAAGAACTATGTTCAGTTTGAGGTCTTTGAATGGCAACTGTATTGAAATATTCATCCTGTTTCTATTTCAAAGCACTGACTAATTTGCTTCAGGCCCCTGGGGGAGCCAAGGCAGGAGGTTAGCAACCTCTTCAAGAGTAGAACATTTCAGTGCAGACCTCCTATCCTGCTGCCTCATTCAACACCTCCCTTGCATTTCTTTGAGGTGTCAGATGCATCATCCTTGTGCATGTATAAAGTTGCCAAGGATAAGAGCAGAGGGTGAGATGGAGCAGGAGAATGTAAGCCAAATTCTGATGTCACTGAGAAAGGTGGAACTGATTCTGGAAGCCCTGGTGAAAGTTTGCAAAGGATAGGAGCAAACATTTGCAATTTCAAAAGAAGACAATCCAGGTAATAGATCAATGGTCTGAAAGGGGTTCCAAGGAGTGAGGAACAGGTCAACAAATCTCCCTTTGAATTGTGAGGAGGGGAGAAAGAAAGATATTCACTAGAAAGAAGCAAGGGGCACATCATCTATAATAGGTGTTTTTCACTTAGAGTCCATAGGCCCACAAGTTGTCTCTAGATAGATTTCAAGGAGCCTATGATATTAAAAAAAGTTTGATCACTGTAATTCAATAAAATTAGTTTTCCTTGGGGTATTACTTTATTTTATACATCTAAAAATATTCTTCTGGGAAGGGGCCTATCAACTTCTTGAAAGTCTTGAAAGTCATAGACAAATTAAGAACTCTTTACCTAAGGGGAATACAATTTTTTGTTGAAAAGAATAGGTAGAGAGAATTGAGAAAAATTGATACTGGGAGCTGAACTTAATTGGAACATAAATTCTGGTGAGGGAAAAAAAAACAACAACAGTTGAGTAGTTAATGGAGAGGGCTAGTTTTTATATTTAAAATTCTTAGTTTTTAATGAAAGCATTAGATAGATGTCTAGGATGAAAGAAACTGTTAGTTTGGAGGCAAGCACTTGTTTGTGAAGTAAGATTTTCTAGGTGGGCATCATTTTGGTACTTGAGGATGTTTACTAGATAGGAAGTGTAGAGGTTAAACAGGAAAACAGAAACTCATTTGACATTGTTGCACCAATCCTTTATGCAGAATTTCAGGGCTGTATCTCATCTGCTTCAGGGGTATTTCTATGTTTTCCTCTTTATCTTTCCTCCTTAGCAAGCTCAGAAAGATAGTGAATATAGTCAATAGAGTGGCCACCTGAGAGTAAAGACAACCTGATTTCGAATCTTGTCTTTGACACATACTGTATAATCCTGGGAAAACCATTTCACCTCTGTGTGTCCTATAGGACAGTGGTCTTTAATCCTTTTAAAGTCATAGGCTCAATTGCCTATTGATCTTTTTTAAAGGTAATGTTTTTAAATGTATAAAATAAAGTACATAAGATGACAAGATAAAGCTATCATGTTAAAATTGTCAAAATATTGAAAAAAACACAAATGTACAAGTCTCTGAATAAAAACTATAATTTTAGAGAGATTAACAGTTTAAATTACAGAGAAGGTGCCTACTTTTGTTTGTATAGGAAGTTTCTTCATTCAAGATTTCCCTATAGTAGTGAAATCCTGGTTCCAAGCCCTATCTTTTACTTGCCCAACAGGGCAATTGTGAGGAAAATGCTTTATAAACTTTAGAGTACTATATACATGTAAGTTATTAAGAAGTTCTTATTCATCATATACAAAATACATTTTCCAGGTAACATAAGTATTGTTATTATTTCTATTCCTATTTTATATGTAACACTGTTATCTCCTGAATTCTGTTACCCTGGGCAAATGACTTTTAATCATTTAACACGGTACTCCTTGGCAGCTACACTTGGGTTCTTTATCCAGGAGTATATGTCAATCATGAGGAATTACTGATATAGCTCTCCCCCTTACCTACAGGCCACTCTGCTTCCTTTCTAAATCCAGCATATTATTTCTGTCATTCAACCCAAAGCTGAACAAGCAATTGAATTAGATTAAGTAAAAACATAATAAAATTGAGAACAAATGAACACATATAATTCAGTGTACAACATTCCACTCATTTTCCATTTCTATCCTCCAACACACACAGACACACAGGCACATAGACATATAGACACAGACACATATAATTAGAGTGTGCAGGTACAATTTAATCTGGGAAAGGATTGTATGGAGTCACTTATGTTGTCCCTTATGTCTGTCACTTAACCCTATTCAAGAACGTAACTGAAGAAGCAATTGAATTATATTAAATAAAAACATAATAAAACTCAGAATAAATGAACACGTAATTCAACATCCCACTCTTTTTCTCTCCTACCCTGCAATACACACAAACACATAGACACATAGACATAAAGACATAAACACATACATGTACATGCATACATCCTCTAAGATTGGAGTCCAATTTCACATACTTTAGCCTTCAGAATAGGGATATAAGAGATCTAAATGTTCAATATTACTTCTCTCCCTGCTTCAGTCATGGAGCAGTATCATATTTGCCCTGACCTTATGCTATCCTTTAGAACTTCTCCTTTGCCTGGTCATTGTTATTTCCACGGATGCTAGAAGACCAGGATTACAACCTCCAGGGTCCTTGAATCTGCAGGACATCACTCGTGTTTAGCAAGCCAAGAGCTAAACAATTTTTGATTGTTGTAACTTGAATTGTCCTGGTCTCACATTGGATGCCTTCTGAGGGAAGAAACAAACCTCTCAAACTTATACCCATACAGGGAAGTAATTCTGCCTTATTCAGTTTTCCTAAACACTAGCCCTAAAAAAATCTCTGTGTCCTTTACCTCCCAAACTCCATGTTCAGTCTTGCATTGAAATTAGTTTCTTCCATCTGTGTCAGGGCCTTCCAGGCACTAACCATTTTAGGAGACAAAAGGGCAGATGAAGTCATGATTGACACCAGAACTTGGCAAGAGACTAGCCTGTCTTTTACATCAGATGAAGGAATTAAGACTCAGAAAGGTTAAATACCTCTCTGTTAAAAACCCTTGCCCAGGATCCCATGACTGTCAATGTCAATTAACCAATAATCAAGCATTTGTTAAGTAACACTATTTACTTCCCACTGTATCAAGAAGAACTATTTCTAAGTTCTAATAACCTTGAACCATCAGGATCTCCATGTCAAAATCAACCCTCTCTTTTGACTATTAGGAAATACCATGATTTCCAGAGCTAAGACCCAGCAAGCAACTGTTCCTTGAGCTTAGAATAATAACGATCCTTTCTCCTCACCCTCCGGGTAATCTCAGTCACAGAAAAATCCCAGCATTGTTTTACGGGTGGTCTCTGAGTTTGGCCAAGCACCTGTAGTACCCATGTTCTGTTCATGAAATACTGTTATGAATCAAACATGTCTGATTACTATTGTTATCCCTCGTTATTAGGGTTACAATTCATTATGTAGCCATTGGTACAAATATTGAGATATGTCCACACTAAAGTGAGTCTCCAATTTGGGGAGCCCTGACTCACATGTCTAATTTTCCTCCTTCAATGGAATAAAGAAAACTTTTTATTTATAATCATTGTTATCTCTTTTGTTCTGTTTAATATTTTAGAGTTAACTGTGGTTTTGATAACCTGTTAGCTCTCTGGGTTTTTATAGTTAACATTAGTTGCAGAACTACTGTGGTTCTTTGGTTATTTGATCACGATTGACAAACCTGACACAATCTTTAGGTAATATTAATATTATTATCCCTATTTTATGTAACAGAGTTTTCTAGGATCAGTAATCTTGTCATCATGCCATATTGCCTAGAAATCACAAGCTGCCTAGAATAATCAGGAAATAATGAAATAATAATAGGGCATCTAGGTGAAGCAATGGATGGAGCGCTGGGCCTGGATAGTCAAGAAAACTTGGAGTAAAATATGTACTCATATATTTACTAGTTGTGTGACCCTGAGCAAGTCACAACCCAATTTGCCACAGTTTCTTCTGTAAAATAACCTAGAGAAGGGGAAATCACAGCAGTACATTTGCCAAGAAAAATCAAATGGGGTCATAAAGAGTTGGACACAACTGAACAATAACAACAAAAATGTGGGGAAATGAGATTATAATTCCCTAGCTAAAATACACTGTGAGTGGCCATCTAGCTCATCTTTCCACTGTGCAGCCATTATATTTGAATGTGTGTATTGTTTTGAAGACACAGCACTTAGAAATCTCCAGAGGATTTGTCATAGAAACATTAGGCATGTAGCTGCTCCAAATACTTCCAATTTAGTAGTATGAGGAGACTTAAAACTGTTCCTATTCATCTGTGACAAGTGTCAGGAGGGATGCTTTTAGCACAGCTATTCACTTGTACAAATAAGCTTTACCTTAAAAAATAAAAAAAATCAAAAATCAAAAACCAAACCAAACCAAACAAACAAGAAAACGAAAAACTGGCTCAGAGACCACAAAATCTCCGACTTGCATTAATTGCCTATGTCTGTTCCAAATTTCCCCCTTTTGTCTTCCTGTCTTCAGCTTTTATCTCCATTGATTCTCTCAGCCTCTGCTTCCACCAGTGTGTGACTGATTCATCTGTGTGTAAGTAGAGTGGTGCCTGATTTCCTGAAAATGAAGTGTTAGGCGACAGCTTGAAGCACAGATGAAGCTGGCCTGGGGAAGGCTGCTGGCTTCCGGGTTCCAGGCCCGCCCATCATTACTGGACCCTCTCATCCTTCCATTCCCCTGACCCAGACATAAGAGAACTGCAGCTTGTACTTCAAACACTCACACAAGGGAAACGTGTATGTGATGACGGGGTGACATTTGGAAAGGAACAAAATAGAACAAAATGTAGGCAGTTGTGTGAGAGAAGGATTATTTAATCCTGTTCCTGAAGGCTGGCTAGGCTCCAAAAGCAGTAGGCAGAAGACCAGTTTAGAAAAGTGAAAACTAATCTGAATAATGATGAGTGAGTTTGTGTCGGTAACTGGCCCAGCAAACTCATTTATAGCCTTGTAAGTGAGGCAGTAATTGAATCTTCCTGTGAAAATGAACATGCTGCAAAAAAAGAAATCAAATTGGATTTCTCTCCCCAGTCATAGAACAACAACTCATATTTATGCCCCATGCAGTTAGATAAACAATTATATAATCAGAGGAAAATCTCTCTTCTTTTTATTGCTCTGGGGGAAAATGTACTTAATTTCATCTTAGATATTATGTGTCATTTAAATTTGTCCTGAGGTACATAGTTTGTGTCTGGATTAGAGGACAGTCTTCAGTTTTTCCCCACTTTCATAGCAGTCTGCCCCTAAGGACACACTTGACCAGGAAAAAAAAAATAGAATCCAAGGGTCATCTTGACTACAGTCCTGAAAATTTTTCTGAGAATCAATGCATTGGGCCAACCTTGACCATTAATCCCTGGAGAAAGAAGATCATATATATAAATATTTTCTGTCTGGCTAGCTGTACCTCAGGCAAAACCATGCCCCATGGCCCTGCAAGCTGCATTTATTTATTAATGACACAACTTCAACCACAGGGACAACAATGCCATTTTCAAAGCAGGTCACTTTGCTAGGAGTTGAGAACTACTCTGAAGATTAATGAGCTGTGAAGTTAGGTTTGCTGTGGTCTTTTTTTATATCATTCTGGTGTCCCTAATGCCAACCTGTATAGAAATTGGCCTTGTTTTGCTAGAGCAGGGAAGTGTAAGTAGACATCTTCATAGATGCAATGGGTAAGCTTTCAATTATATGAAGCCCCTCAACATTCTTAAAAACAAACAGAAAACAAAAACTAGAACCAAACTCTATTTGAACTGGAGGAGCAGATTCTTCAGCTATCATATTATTTTAGAACTGAATAGAGCAATTGTCAGCAACTGCTTACTCTTATGAGAAACTTAGCCTTTAAGCAAAAAACAAAACAAAACAAAACAAAAAACACACACTAACTTGTGATTAGAAAAAGAAAATTAGGTTCCACAACTTTGAAACTGAAAATTAAAGATAGAAGAAGGGCAGGATTATAGTAACTCCTCTGGCAGGTAGAGCATATTTGGTTTCCTGGGAAGTGAAACTTTGCTGCTGAGATTACCTAGAAGTTATTCCAGATGCTCAGTGGGAACAAAGGAGACTAGATAGCTTTTCATGCTGTCTCAGAAATCTTGCTGTTTCTACAAGGGATGGTCTTAAGAAGGAGCTGACCCATAACATATAGGCCAAGAAAGGGATGAGCTCAAAATGATCACTGCAGCAATATACCCCCCATATCTGCTCAAATACGTCCAAAGGTTTTTTTTTTGTGTTCCTCTCCACAACCGCTTTCCCTGGTCTCCATCTCTTACATATTCACACCTGTGCCAGAAACCTGCCCCCAACTGGTACATTGGCACATTATCTAGTCCTTTCTTAAGAGCTGGCACTTCCCTACATGACAAGTTTGGAAATTTGGCACCCTGCTTCTGAAAGGTTGCTGATGGTTACAACTGAAAATAGGCAGCAAAAGGGAGTAGAATATCCAGGTAGAACTTGGGGGGACTTGGACAATTTAGATAGGTTTGTTACTAGAAGGTTGTTCATGAGGTGATAGGATTTTTAAAAGGAGAATAACTCATGAAAACGGTCTTTTAAAATGAGGAGGAGAAACAGTATGGCATAGTGGTGGTGGTGATGAGGGACCGTTCTTGGAGTGAAGAAGGTTTGGTTTGACTCTGACCACAGCTGGGACACATAACCTCTCAGTGCCCAAGGCAGCTAAGTCCAAAGAAATTTGTGATCAGAGTTTCCACCCCAAGATATGCCCTTTGTTGATGAATCCTAGGTCTGAAAGGGGAAAAATAAATATTGAGAGTTTGTGATCAAAGTCAGTGGAAAGAGTCCTGAAATCAAGAAATCATATACACATCTATACATCTATCTATCTATCTATCTATCTATCTATCTATCAATCTAATATGTGTGTATCTTTCTATCTACAGAATGCCCTCAAAGTTTTAGTGTAGTTTTAAGTTTTAAAAGTTGAAAATGCAGTAAGACTTTTAGAATATTCTTTGTGGTTTCCTATATATGCTTATAGAACTATACACATTCCATTATAGGAAATAAGTCATCTTTCTATTAATTTTTTTTTTTCATTTGCAGGCTGGACCATAGAAGAAAGACTGAGCAATTGAATTTTTTTCTGTTAGTCTCCCCATTTTCCTGTCTTCCCTTCATTCATCACTTACTTTGCTTTCAAAAGCCTCTGTGCTCCTTCTCTGCAAAGGAGAAATACCTACATAAACTTTAATCTATTTTCTCAGCTTCCTCCTCATACACCCCCTCTGAAATCATTGCACATACTGATTGCAGATCCACTAGCCTCCTCCACAGAGCTTCCTAGAACAAATGAACACATGAGCCTTTATTTTTTTCTCTCTCTCTCTTTTTTTTTTTGAGCCAGGTGGGAACATATAAAACTAGCAGTAAAAAAGAAAAAAAAAATCTATTCTGAAGGAAGAGTTTTTGGACTTATCAAGATAGGTAACTAATGCTAGAAAAAAAAAAGATTACTCAGCTGGGTGGAAATGTTGTTGTTTAGATCATAAACCACATGAATTATTATTTTCCATAAACAGAAAGCCCCCAGCAGGCCTCTTATAAAATCATATTTTTATGATTGTGTGTTTGTGTTACTAGAAATGAAATGACAAATAACTTTGAATGTACAGCATACACAGTATTAGAGAGAGGCAACTTTATATCATATAATAAGCATTTTGAGTAGGAGTTAGGAGAGCTGTATTCTTATCTTAGCTCCACTATTTCCTAGTTATGTGAACCTGAATAAGTCATTTAGCTTTTTTTTTTTGTTTATAAAATCATAAATAACATCTGTTCAAACTATCTCACAGGACTATAATGAAGATCAAATGAATCAATGATAATTCTTTTAAAATGATAAAGCATCATATAAATATTAACTGTATTTTTATTATTTATAAACACATATATGTATAATTATACATATATAATATTTTATTGTAGTATGTAAGTTGTTTGAAATATATAAAAGGCTAGCCTTGAAGTAACTGTGAGTAAATTTAACTCTTAGATCCCTTGGTCAATTTTTGAAAGATCATAATTCACAAAAGAGTTGCTGATCTGAAATGTTCAAAGGAGTTTGTTCAGTGCCAGTAAAATTGGAAGTTTAGACTTCTGCTCCCCTTAAACCCTATCATATCTAGAGCTTTGTTCAGACAGTGAAGATGCCAAGGTCATCCATTGCATATTGTGTGTCATCTTGACTTTTGTCTTGCATGGATTTTAATTTGGGAAGAGAGAGTGTCTGCTGCATTTAAATACAATTCACTCACAGTTGGTGAGTCCATTCTCCATGATGTCCTTGGTCCTCTTCAAAAACAAAGGAGAAACAACTATACATACATATGTGGATAATTCCCTAAATAAATGATAATAACAATGTGTTTGTATTGTGTATAATTTCAAATTGTCTTTAGCACAAATAAATTAGCACTATTTGGGTAATCCAACTACCTTTCCATAATGCTTTGATAGAGTCATAATGCTTTTGAGAGTTACATACATCCAAATGCACATGCATATACACACACACAATTATGGCAATAGAAGCTGATAATATTTTATGAGTTTTTAAATACATCTACCTTTCAATAATATGTATGGATTATTCACTTTGTGAATTATCCAGGGCAGATTTTAAATTTCAGTCTGCCTTTTCCTTGCCATTAGCTATTGTCTGGGACTTTTCCACGTTCAGTTAATGTATGTTTAGCAAATCCAAACAAATTTTAACATCAGTCTAAGCAAAATGAAAATTAAATCTGATAGGCCTAACAACTTAAAATACTCTCTCTCCCTATTATGCACACACACACACACACACACACACACACACACACACACACACACACACACACACAGAGTTTATTCCCAAGCCAAAGAGAACCGGTTTTAGAATATCTGTTGCTTTATACCACTTATATATTTAACTTCCTCCAAGGGCATAGATAATCAAAAATTGATTATATAGTAAAACTAAGGCTTTAAGGGACAATCACATTAGGTAGCCTTAGTTAACTATCATTGATTAAGAGGCAGGTGACTTTGCCCTGCCTGGCTTGATTCAAATTCATTTGCCACGGTATCACCTCCCTGATATCATGGTCCTCTTGAGAATGAACCATAAAGGGTGAGTGACTTCTATGGATTAGGTGCAATGCTAACTAAACACTGGGCAATCAAAAAAAAGACAAAAGGCAGTCTTTATCCTTAAGGAGTTTACTCCCTAAATAGGTCCCAGAGTCTCTTAGATATTTAGTCTATTCCAATGAGTACTTATTAAGTATTTATAAGCCTTGTTCTAAATCTATATAAAGTACAAGAGAGTCAACTACAAAGAATGCAGTCCCTACCCTCAAAGAGCTTATATTCTCATTGAGGAAACAATATATACATCCACAAAGCTAGGATATGTTAAGTATCCAATGTATTATAGGTACAGATGTGCTACAGTGAGAAATATCAATGTGGGCTTGGCAGTTTGTGGAAACAAAACAACAAAACAAAACAGCTCTTTACCTTTTTCTATGTTATGGAACCCTCTGGCAGTCTGGTGAAATGTAGGTACCTCTTCTGAGAATAATTTTTAAAATTAAATTGGAGTAAATATAAATTTCAGATAGAAATTAATAAAATAAATATGTAATATTTTCAATATAAGTTCAAGGTCCTCTGAATTCTATGGACTCTGTTAGGGTCCATGTACCCCAGTTTATGTGTCATAGTTCTAAAAGTATAGCAAACTGATCTTTCACTGGCTAAATTTCAGAAAAGCAGGAATCCAAGGTATTGCAGCAGAAAGTATATGTTTACTCAGTCCTTAAAAACCCTGCCTCTAAATTATTACTGATCCCTCGGTGGTGTGACAGGTCAGTGCCAAGAATGATATTGTCTTTGAAATAAGGCATTAACACTAGGACTATGGAATGTCTTACTAAGAACCATGATAAGTAGTGTCAAAGTTAGTCATTAAGAATACAGCAGAAAAGATTTAATAGCAACTACATAAAAGGCAAGATAAAAAGTTTTATTGAGACAATTAAATAAACTGCATGGTGAATATGGAAAAGGAAAACAGAGCAGGACAGAAATCATAACCAGGGAGAGTGAGACACATTACAAATTCTCATTGGCTAAGCAAGTTTCCAGGTCGGACACATATTGAAATGTATGAGAAGGCCTCTCTCTAGAGATAAGCCTTCTTCTAAATGCATGCATTTAGCAATTTTGACATAATTAATAAATATGGAACAGCACTTCCTTGACCAAGAGAGATAGAATATATCATTGGGAACAATAGTCATCATTGTCATCAATGACAATGACAATATTTATTTATTAAGCCTCTTCTATGTATTAAAAAACCATGCAAGGTGCTGAGGATAAAAAGAGAGATTAGACATGATCCCTAACCTCAAAGGAGCTATTTAAAAGGGAACACAGGACATATACATAAAAACATTCTCCTTATTCCTACCCTTAGTATAATTTCAGCTGAATCAGTGTTTCTTCACAGTAACAAGTCCTCCTGGACTACATACCTAACAGGGAATTCTGAACAAGTGTTAAGTGAATTCAGTAATAGGTATAGACTTCCACTTAGGTAAAGTAATAATAACTATTGTCATTGTCAATTAATATTTTCCATACAAGAACCCAGTGAGGTAGATGTTGTAAATGCAAGTATTTCCACACTATAGACGAAAAAATTAAGGGTTAGAAAGGTTAAATTTACCCAAGGTCAAATAACTCTAACACGTCAGAGTTAAAATGTGATTTCTGGTCTTTTCTAACTCTGGATTTAGGAATTCTTCCATTCTCTTTTCCTAAGTAAAACTCTACCCCCCTCCCTCCCTCCCTCCCCCCGGGTGACATGGGGACCATTAAAATCATTCTGACCGGTTTTCTGATACTTTAACAAGATGTAAAGAGTGAGGGATATGATCATAGGAGTCCCTGATTAATTTGATCCATTTTTAATTTCATCCACAATGCTTGGAGGCATCTGAGGGACATCATTTCCTTGGAATGTAGGTTTGTCTACTGATACCATGCTAGTTGGAATAAATAAATAAACAAACCAAACAACCTCTGGATAATTTGTTGATTGTGAATCCGGAATTTGTTCCCCCCTCCCAGATCTACTTCTCTTCATTGTTATAAAAGTCAGTGACAGTTTCTTTCCCTTAGTTCTTCCCTTCCTCTTGATCTAACTCCTTTCTTTCTGCTTTCTTTTCTACTACCTCTTTTTTTTTTTTTTAACAATTTATTTTTATTAATTGTTTTATTTTTCTAGTTATACATGGATACTAATTTTTTAAATACACATTTCTTCTATGAATCATGTTGGGAGAGAAAAATCAGATCAAAAGGGAAAATCACAAGTGAAGGAAAAAACAAAACAAATAAGAAGTGAACATAGCTTGTATTGCTTTGCATTTATTCTCCATAGTATTTTTTTATGGATTCAGATGCCATTTCATCCAAAATGTATTGGGATTGCCTTGGAATTGTAACCTCTTTTTGCCTTCACCTTTGCACCTTTCTTTCTAGAGGAACCTGTAGTGTCTAGGTGCTATATAAATACTTATTCCTTTCTCTTCTAGAGTTGGGAAGTAGGGAGGAGGGGAAGAAAGAGATCTCTCTTTCTTCTCCCATCTCACAAATGGTTAATGAGACCTTGTGGCTAAATCCTATGTGGCCTGAAAGGAGAGTTCCTGATCTCTAGGACTTTTTAGCCATTTCTGCCTCAGCACTAGAAGTCACAGCCTCCTAACCCAAGAGAAGCACATGACAGACACAGTGTTTACAAACCCAACCCACTGTGCAGAATTGGGGCATTGAATTTGTTAGGCATTATGAACTAATAATCTAGTCCTCTTGTCTAGGAAAGGAGAGTTTTGGGCTATATATGCTTTGAGGTGGTACCTCTTAAGTGATCCCAAGTTTGTTTTTTCTCAGATTTAAGGGTAATGGGACAATTATATGGTTGTTGTCTTACATTCTTGAAGAGGACTAAGATCATATCATTATGTTGGGTCAAGGTATGGTGTATTTGACCATGGCTGATCAGACCAATGGTCAGAGCTCATAAGGCTCTACCACAAGTTAGGCACAAATAGTCCACATGAATATGTGGGGTGAAGATGTCTCTAAATTTGTATTCTTGTCCTTCTTTTGAATTACTGCAATTCTGCTTTGCTCCTAGAACTCAGTGCCTTCTTTGTTGCATGTACACCATGTTGGGTGGTCTTGTGCCAGTGTCTCCTAGGTTTCACAAGATTCCAAAGTTCTTCAGAGAACTTTGTATTTGCTTCTTCTGACCTCCACATGAGTACTTACCTCACTTGAGTTCTTCATAAATAGTCTTTTAGGCAAACATACTTATTTGAACAATGTGGTTGGCTCATCCCAGTTGTGGTCTCTGCAGTAGAGCAATTCAGCTCAAGAAAGGATCTCAGTTCCCAGTACTAAAATTTGACAGATGATCAATCTTCCCGAGATAATTCAATGGAAGCAATCCTGTTTCCTGGAAGAGAGTGTCCAGATTTGACAGTCAGGTCAGCACAATCAGGTCAGCACTGTACATGCTACAGGTTCTTAGAGCCACAAGTGACACAAAGAGGGTGTTAAGTGAAGAGAAAAGGAAAAAAAGTAGCCTTGAAAAGGGCTTTGGCAATCTTCTTGTTGTCAGGTGCTCCTTGAACACCTTTATACTCTAAGAGTTCAGAATACAAAGTGCCTAGAGAGAGAAGTAGATTTTTTTTTTAAATTAACTCTTGCTTTTTAGAGAAGGAAGAGAATTAACCACACAGTTTTAGATCAATGTCCAATTTAGAGAATAAAGTCCATAAATTATTAGGACAGAACAGATCCAATAGAATCAATAGGAAAAGAATTGCTTGTTAAGTAACTTTCAAAGTATGTTTACTCTTTGGAGGGAATCTAAAAAATAAGATGATAACTATAAGTTGTGTGTGTGTATATGTGTGTGTGTGTGTGTGTGTGTGTGTGTGTGTGTGTGTGAAACCACAGAAGATTTTATAAAAAGAAGGACTTATATTTCTGAGAGGACAGCCCAAGTTCAGTTTTCTTCTGAAGTTGTCTAATGAGCTGATTGCTGATTGAATTTCAAACACATTTGTGTATTTGTTTATGGGCTCACGAGAGAACTTTGCATCTTTGGATTTGTATGTACTAATTTGAGTTCTTAAATGATAGCTAGAAACTCTTTCACTCCACTTGGGGAAAACTTAGATAAGTTCTCCACAGGATTTACTTAAGATATTTTCTGGAGAAACTCCAAGTATTGGCAATAAACAAAAGACAAATGAGGCTCTGTGTTGGGCTCCTATGATGGAACTCAATCTGTCTGAACCTATATCTTGGGTGCAGAAAGCATTCACAAGAGTGGATGAACTTGTCAAGGAGAGAAAGAGGGTCAGAGACACAGCTTTTCACAATAACAGAATCACCAATTGAAAGGGATGTTAGACTCCATCTAATCAAATCCATAGCTAAACATAATTCTCTTTTCCATAGTACTCGGCAAGTGGCCATTTAGATTTTGTTTCAAGATATACAGTGGGGAGGAACCTTAAAATACTTAAGTGGTCTAGGATAAAACTTTGCTCATGCCATTCCACCTTAATGGAATAGCTTCTCTGTACCTCTTTGACTATCCATTTGCTGTTTGTGCTTTAAGAGCCTGATCAAATATTTCCACCTCTCTAAAGACACTTTTAAACTTTCCTTTCTGATGTCATTTCTTTCAGGTGAGCCCTTAGAATGATTATTCTTTGCATATTTCATTTGATAATCATGCAAGACTTTGTGACATCTATTATACAGCTTACTTAAAATGCCACTGAAATCATTTGTTATTTAACTTTTCAACCAATTCTATTCCCTTATAGAAACATAGATTTAGAGCTAGAAGGGATCTTTGTGCTCATTTAGTCTATTGCTTTATTTTACTGAAGAAAAAACTGAAGCCCAGAGAAGTTAAATGATTTGCTTTAAGGCTGCACAGGTAATAAATAGCAAAATCAAAATTTGGACCCAAGACCACTGATTTCAGGTTCACTTCTTTTTATCACTATAATAATCTTCTTCCTCATCCCCACCTAGATTAGGAATTGAAGGACTTGAATATATCTTTGCATTCCCCAAAGCAATTACATAGGTTCTTGCATATAGTAAATGCTCAATATGTTTTGTATTTATTTTTGTGGGGCTTAAAATTGTCCCACTCACTGTAAAAAAGACTGAGGCAGAGTTCTGAGCCAAAGGATCTATAGTCCCCTCTAATAGAGTGGACCTTCCTCACTACCTGAGATGCTTCCTCCTTCTGAGGCTATATTTTTATAGGCTAGATATCGAGACATTCAAGAACAGCTATATCAAATAAAGAATAATTCCATTGATTAACATATGATGCATAAGGTAAAATAAACAAAATAATGTATCAACAAGGTAATGAGTTGGATGAAGTTATATCTCCATTGATTAGGTGATTATAAGATAGTTTCTTGTTCTTGTTAGATAAGAGAGAATGATCTGGGGATACAAAAATATATTGGGGGACTTTCTATGTAGTTATTTCTTCCACACTGGGATTGGTTACCATGACAAGGAAAACAAGGATGGAGGGCCTTTAGTTAATTTTCTATAATTAAGTATGTGAACTTAGAATCTGCAGCTCACAGCTCTGGGGCTTAATATGCAGAACTTTGATATGATTCTATCAATTTGATTAACACTGATTAGGATAGAGCAGGGGGTCCAAATAAATTATTTCTCATAATTTGTATATGTTAATCTATCTTTACTTTTGTGTATATATATGTATATATACACACACATATATGTAATATACACACATATGTGTATGTATGAAAATATATGTGTGTATACATAGTATATTCTTATATACTATTCTTATATGTTTACATGCAATTTAGTAGATATTGTATAAGTTACAATCTAGTTACTTAGCATCTAGCACATAGTAGGTATTTAATAAATGCTTGTAGAATGGTTGATTGAATATATATTTATATAATTGTGGGTTTTTAATTCAATTCAATAACATTTATAATCACTTACTATATGCTAGGTACCATTCTGTGTTGTGGGAACAGCAATAAGAAAAATGTAGTTTCCAACCTCAAGAAACTTGGAAACATACTATAGAAATCTGTAAAAGGGGAATCAATAGGGTAGTTATCAGGGGTAGCTAGAGTCAAAACCAAGGAGAGCCCCTGATGGAGGAGAATGGAGAGTAATCTGAAAAATTCTGAAAGTTCAGAGCCCTCTATAAAGCAAGGCTTTGGGAGTTTACTGTTCTCTCTAATAGAGAACACCTGATTCAAAGTGTTATATATTAAAAATTGAGCCAATCTGCATGGTGTTGAAATTCCAGGTGATCAGCTTATCATCAGTGAAGTATGATGCTCCATACAGTTGAAACCAAGCAGAATTTTCTGCTTGAAGCTTTCAGTAGTTTTTATGATCAGATCTTGAGTCTATTCCTTTGTTGCCTGCAGGCAACTTGTCATGTCTTGACAATAGTCATTCATTGCTTGCACATCTTCATTTAAGCGTTCACGCTTCTCTTTTATTTCCTTCAGTATGCTCACAAATTCTTGATGCTAGTTAAATATCTGTGTACGATATCTCCATGAAAATGTCTTTGGATACAAAAGCGATTTTCCATAAAGAAAGTTGAAAGCTCCTTGAGAGCTTCTATCATCTCCTTGTCATTTTCCAGCTATGTTTTTGGGATCTTACACAACTTCTGTGATTTCGAGACCATTGCTAAGGATAATGGGCAGGCTCATAGAACCACAAAGAGGACACCTATCAGGTGCTGTCCGGTTTATTCATTATTTAGTGAATTAATTTTGTTCCTAACCAATTTCCCCATTCTTATCTGTCATTAAATATTAAATTTTAGAGCTCAAAGGGAACACATAGATCTTGCACAAATAACTAATTTTACAGATAAGAAAATTGAGGTCCAGATATGTCAAGTGAACCATCTAGTCAATGGAATTATTTAGAACAGATATAGACTACATTCCTGATCCAGTGTATTATCTATTATATACACACTAAACTACCTTCTATTTCTGAAAGATCATCATGTTCCATGACAGAAATGACAATTATTAATACACTAATGGATTTATTATGTGCTATGGTTTGCAGGTTTGTATAAGCGTCTGTACATAGGAACTATAGTTTTCACTATGTCACCATGAAACTCGGGGGATTCAAATTACATGGATCACTTTTCACACCCCTAAAAATGTTGCTACCCATAAAAGAATTGGACACAGCATAGTTTTTTTCTTTTTCTTTTTTTCAGAATGACTAGGAGAGAGATTTCACATAGCTCATTATCTTACCAGACTTTTGGTCTCAAAGTCTGGTATCTAAATCTATAGACAACAGAAAATTCTATTTTAATGACAGGGCAGCTGTAAATAGAACACAAAGTGAGAGACACTAAGCTCTCATAGACATATCCAAAGCCTCTAAGAATATAAGAATTCATGTCTAACCCAGACTCAATTCCTCAAGTTACCTTGGGAAAGCCATATGATAGACTAGACAGAATGCTGGATTTGTGATCATGAAAATACTGAACAAAGTATGTGATTTTTCTGGTCCTTGGTTTTTTCATCTATATAACAGATCAATCTCCCTTAAGCACTTACTATGTATCAGGTGCTATCCTAAGTGCTGTAAATACTAAGAAAAGACAAAAGTGGTCCCTGCTTTCAAGGATAAGAGAGACAACATATACAGAAAAATGTCTACATAAAACATACACAGAAACAATTGAAAGAAAACAGCATCAGAGAGGAGAAGCAAAGGGAAGGGAACTAAGTATGAATATAGATCAAATGAGATCATATGTGAAAAGTGCTTTAAAATTTTAAAGCATATTAATGACAGTTATAATTATAGTTTGATTCTATATCACAGATTTATCTTTAAAATTGAAATTGTAGTATATTTCTCCAGCTGGGGCTTGTATAGATAGAATATCAGATTCAGAGTCAGGAGTATCTGAGTTCAAATCTGGCTTTAGACACTATTATTACTCTGCTATCCTGAGTAAATTATTTCCTCACCTGTAAAATGGAGTTAATAATAGTACCAACTTCCCAGTATTGTCATGAGTTCCAAATGAAATACTATTTTTCAAATTCTTGGCATATAGTAAGTACTTAATAAATCCTTCTTTCTAGAAATTTTTGTGAGTTTTAGTGAAATATCTAAAATGTATTTGCTACTCAGAACTATTGCACAGGAATTGACATCAGAATACCTGGGTTCTTTTCCCAGCCTAGCTTTATATTTACTTTGAGATGAGCAAAGTCATTTTAGATTTCTTTACCTCAGTTTCCCCATCTATAAACAGTTGTATATAGAAATAAATGTTCACATTGAACCTTCTAACTTTAAATGCTATGATTATTTTATCCCCTTTCTATGCTATCAGAATGTAGAGTAGGTAAGATATTTTGTCTCTTTTTATTTCTCTAATGCATAGCACAGTGCCTTATCATATAGGAGGTACTTGGCAAATGTTTTGATTTGAAAATAAAAGAGAAAGAGCTATACAGCCCTGTACAGGTGTCAACTCTGATGTTGTTAGGAATTATACATCCTTATACTCCTTTATATCTTGGGAACAGAGTGGAAGTTAAAGCTGCTGGCTTAAGTAATATGAGAGAAGTTACATTTGAATTTAATAAACTGATTGGATCATACAAATTGCATATGGTACTTTGTTTTGCTTTGTTCAGAAAACAAATTTTGTCAAATTTAACAGAAGTGTAGAATTAAGCTGAAGAAAATTAATTAAAACCTAAAGTGATCAGTAGTTAGTGTTCCAACCCCAGGGCTCCAATGAACATTTATGAATGGATCTTGTGTGGTAAATTCATTGCCCACAATATTTACTCTTTGGGGTTCTCTCATTACTTTAATTGTCATTCTGTAAAAAGTTCTGTTGGTACAATTTGTTTGTTTGTTTGTTTTTCAGTAAACAATGAGTAGTATTATAGTGTGAGTCAATGTAATTTACATAAATCCACTTTGCAGCCTTGAAAATAGGTATTCTGGTGCTTCTTTCTTAAGAACATAGCACTTGAATAATCATACTAACCCCTGATGCCTTGTGGTTTATTGTAAATAAATACAGGAAAGCACAAGGAAGAAGAATTATAGTTATATGCTCCAAACTCAATGTGCAGAACAAATAAAGTCTAAATTCTAAATAAAATTTTAAAGTAGAAAGCCTCTAAAGCAGATGATGTTTATTATGGCCATAATTTCCAATAGAATATTTATCTTCTCATTTTTTGGTGATTTTTTCCTAATACAGAATCCCTCTTCCTTGCTTGCTTAAAGTATGAAAGTAAAGCAGAATATTTCCTCTTCAAAAATGTACTTTTTGTGTATTGTTTTGGATGTTAGTAGTCTAATAATTTATTACCTTCTTTTATCTTAAATAGCCATGAGTAATCATATTGTATCACGACAGTTTAATGAGACAATTGTAGTGGTAGATTAGGTCAGACCAGCAGTCTTAGAATAAAAGAATTCAGTAAAATAATTGTACTGAAAAAGCTTCTTTAGTATCAATTAGCCTTTGCTCATTATAGTATCTTTCTTGAAACACAGATGAGCCTTGAAGAAACCTAATATGCCAGCAGAAAAACACCTACTAAATCTCTCAAAGAACCTAGAAAACAAGAAGGAAGATGATAGGAAATAGTTAGCTGTAAAGTGCTAGAACTGAGCAGATGCACTTTTAACGGAGCACTTGAGGCTAATTACCAATAGGACAATACTCTATTAACATATGCTTGGAGGATGACCCTGCACAACTATTCTGTGCTGGCTGGATCTGTGGGTATGGGCAGAGAAGGGGGAGAGAGATCAAAGGGTGGAGTAGGACAGGCAGATTCATTCTTTGGTGGTGGAGAGAGAGAAAGGTGTGGAAATTCCTATATTTAATCCCCTGACTGCCACTCCAAAAGACCAAGAATAAAGACTTTTGCTTATCCAGACTCCGGCTGATTCTAAGATATCCAAGGTACTAACGCGGTTACTACATTTAGCACCCAACACATGTGTAATATTGATCTTTTAAGAAGGAAGGAAGAAAAGAAAGAAAGAAGGAAGAAAAGAAATAAAAAAGGAAAAAGGGAAGGAAGATTAGGATGTTTTTCTCACCTTCCTCTCATACTATCTCTTCAGAACACAAAAAGAGAATTGCATTTGAACTTGGAATTGAACTTTCTTGCTACTTTTCTTTTAGTATATATTCAATGCCACATACTCAGACTTTTATAACTGACCTATTTCTTGTGATTCCTTCTGAATTCCTCTATTCCTTTCAAAAATTATTTTAATGTGCTTCCCCTCTCTCTCTTTTACATCACTATTGCTAATTTCTCCAACTAAAATTTTAAAAGAAAGTTAGTAAAGAAACAAACTCTTTATGATAAATGAGTATAGTTAAGCAAAATGAGTCTACACAGTGGCTAATTAAAAAAAAAAATATCCTTTTCTGCATAGCACCTTTCTATCAGGAAGCAAGTAACATTTCATCACATATCCTCTGGAAACATTGCATTGATCAGAGTTCTTAAATCTTTCAAAGCTATTTTACTTCAAAAATTGTTATCCTTATATAAATTGTTCTTTCAGTTCTTCTCACTTTCCAGGATTCTCTGCAATTATTTCTTTCAAAATTGCTCATATGTTCTGGCTCTTTTTCCCAGGACCAAATTGCTACCTTAACTTCAAATTGTTCTAGGATATTCTGAGAAATTGGAATTTCTCTTTTCTCTATTTCTATTGGCTAAAACCACTATCAGATATGTTCTTTCATTTGATAGGGGTGACTCGAACCCCAGTTATATTTAACCATTTACTATCAAGTGTCTTTTATATCAGAATATTAACTTCAAAGATATAATAAGAACATATATTAAACTATTCCTCTCAATACTTCTGGGACCTTATTGTCTGAAATAAGCTCAAAATTTAGCTCAGTCACTATGTCATTTTTCCTAACCAAAGCATACCACAGTATTTCTGCCACTAAGTTCATGTCCACATGCAATATGCCTGCTGGACAAATCCTACCACTGGGCTAGTGCTCTGAAGGTTGTTTCCAAAGATCCCCTCTTGCCCCTCAAATAATAGATGATGCACAGTCTGAAAAAATCTAATCTGCACTCTGACTCCAGAATTTGTGCTCTCTTGATTTTTTCAAACTCTCAAGGTCAGAGACTCTATTCTCTTAGGGTCACCAAGTTCCTTCAAGAATGCTGAGAGAGGTTAAAGCTGAAGTGGATATAGCTTTTAAAAATGCCTTTGTAGCCAAAAATCTTACTCTTGAATATGTGTTAAATGACCATAACCTGTTAGAGAATGTCATCACTTGCTCAGCAATCTCTATTCAAGGAATCCTGGACAGAGATTGCTGAGCAAGTGATGAAGCAGCCCTCTAGCATCCTGCATTTGTAGATGTTATCTGAATCAGCACAATTCTGGGCGTGGAACAAACTTCCATTATGCATTTCTATACACAATTTGTTTAACTATTCCCTAGTTGATAGGCACTGCATTATAGTCTACTTCTTTTCTTCTCTTTTCCCATTTAATTCACCTTTAGGATGAGGAAATGTATTTTGGTTGCAATTACTCCTTTCCTACTATTATCCACTTTTTAAATACTCCCTCTAATCCCTGCCAGTTTCCTTTTGAATTTGACCTCACTGTGTGTGTGTGTGTGTGTGTGTGTGTGTGTGTGTGTGTGTATACAATCTCCATTTGACTATTTCAGATAAGATGGAATTTATCAGATTTCTGTTTCTTCAACCCTTAAAATTTTTTTTTTCTGGTCATACTGTTAACTTTTAAAAATACATATCTTTATGAATCATGTTGGGAGAGAAAAATCAGAACAAAAGGGGAAAACCATGACAGGAAGAAAAAAAAAAGAAAAAAAATGAACATAGCCGGTATTGATTTACATTCAATCTCCATAGTTCTCTTTCTGGATGCAGATGGCATTTTCTATCCAAAGTTTATTGGGATTGCCTTGGATCACTAAACCACTGAGAAGAACCAAGGCTTTCTTAGTTGATCATTGCACATTCTTGATGTTACTATGTAGAATTTATTCTTGGTTCTGCTTGTTTTGCTCAGCATCATTTACCCTATCTCATTTACCCCAATTATGAGAAATAACATATTTTTCTCTTTCTTCCTCATTTTATTTTTAGATGTAATTAATGTAATCCTTGTCACCAAAAATATTTGAAATTTTTTGCTAGCTTAGAATTTGTTGGTAGTAATGAAACTATAGAACAAGGATAAAGCATACTTCTTTGGATCCATTGGCTATCTGGTAGTCTTTGGTGGGTCCCTAGGACATTTTTGCCAGAGAAATTGAAACCTTATAGGTAAGATTCAAAATTGCTTCTTTCAAGATCCATCAGAATCACTTCAGTCTTATTATCAAATTTCATCTCCTTTTTTGTGTAAATGTTTGGTGTATAAATAAATGACCAGATATTGTATTTAAATTAAAATTCCCATCCAAAGAAATGGTTTGGTAGATCAGTACATAATTTTAATTAATGTTTTCTCAGAGTAATAAGCATATTTTATCTCATGTATTTGACATATAATGTGCTTGTGCACAGAGATGTGTGATTTATCACATGGAGCCTATCCTATTAATATGAATGTACCAAAATCAGAGAGATCTTGGAACTAACAAGATTCTTCTGTTAGTCAAGTTGGAGAGATCCCTGGAAGAATTTGAGCAGTTTGGGCTAAAAAGAAACATATAAATAAAAGAGAAGCTTCTAAATCAAGTAAATCACAAAAAGACAGTATTTCTAACCTGGAAGTCAAAGGCCTTTTTTGAGCTAAATGATACCATAATATTATATCATAATTAATTTCTATGCCAATATTAATAATGTTAGTGTGTTACCAAGAAATTCGACTTGTCCATATTAAACAACCACATGATGCCTGGTTTTGTGCAAAAGTGCTATGTACTCTTTTACTCATTCATGTAATGTTTATAAAGAATCTTCCATGTGCAAGGAAATGTTCTAGGCACCAAGTGAGATAAAGATAAACATGAAACAGTCCCTTAATTTGAGGAGCTAATAAAACATATTAAGACCTATTAAACCAATGGCTTTAAAATAAGCTTGAATGAATAAATAAGTAATTTATTAAGATCTTCCAGAGTACAAGGTACTATACTAAGCATTGGGATTACAAATAAAAATATGAGAGTTCCTGCTCACAAGAAGCTCACACTCAATTAGAAAAGAAAACACATATCAAAAGTTTCAGCTGCAAACCAGATGGAACAGGCCTGTGGTCCTTAGGGTGTAACAGCAAAGCAGATGGCAATGCTTCTTCTTTAATGTCACTTACACTAATAAAATCATAAAAGTTTGTGATATTGAACCATGTAACTTTGCCAAAGACTTTGGTGACAAGAACTCTTTTTTTCTGGGCTTTCAAGAGCTGATGCTTCTTTAACACCTGCAGGAGCAATTGCCAAGCATATCTCCATAGGGATTGCTTTGTAGGATCATGATTTATGGGCTTTGACTTATTTCCAAGGCTCTTGGGTTCAGGGTTCTCTGCGTCTTCAGCAGAATCTGAGGGGAGATAGTGGCTAAGATTGTGATAGAGGTTTTTATTCACCTAGTTAACTTCAATTCCTTCCTGTCTCTAGAGTGCCTTGCTGCTTCTGCTAGAATATTATATATGTATGGAAGATATGGAAAAGTACTTGTGACAGCTCAGTAAAAGTAGACACTATTTTTCAGCTGGAAGCTCTAAGGAAATTTTTATGAGAGTGTCTTTGGATTTAGGTAGGATTTCAAAAGACAAAGAGGTAGGAAGAAGATGTTCATAGGGGAAGATATAAGAGCAGATACAAATACAGGGTAAGGTAGAAGGTAATGTGGCAAAGAAATAGGGTGCATGTTTGGGTGACAGTTTGGCTCAGAGAACTCTTATGCTTGGCTAATATTACCAACATAGAATTCAAATGTCTTTCCAAGGATATAGAATGTTATTTTATAGAGTAGAAAGATAATTTTAAAGCTTTGGAGTTACAAGACCAAATGTGAAGTTTAGGAATGTTAATCTGGTGATGGCAAGTAGGATAGATTGGAGGAGAGAAAGAACACCTATACTACAGAATAAAGGTTTAAATTGTAGAAGTATTACACTGATAATAAAAAAGGATCACATAGATGAAAGTACAGAGATAGAATTAACAGAACTTAATATTTAATTTCAGGGAGAGAGAATAAAAGATGATGCCAATGTTTTAAGTGTGGATAAATAAGAGAATGTTAATGATATTGGTGTATTATTCTTGTTGTTGTTATTATTATAAAGACCAGTTTACTTGATACCACATGTTAAGGAGACCAGGTCAGTATATTTCTTTTTTTTAATTTATTTTTTTTTCATGTTAAATATATTACAGTATATTCTAGATACAATATATGTGTGCAGAACCGAATTTCTTGTTGTACAGGAAGAATTGGATTCAGAAGGTAAAAATAACAGTTTACACTCATTTCCCAGTGTTCCTTTTCTGGATGTAGCGATTCTGTCCATCATTAATCAATTGGAATTGGATTAGCTCTTCTCTATGTTGAAGATATCCACTTCCATCAGAATACCTCCTCGTACAGTATCATTGTTGAAGTGTATAATGATCTTCTGGTTCTGCTCGTTTCACTTAGCATCAGTTGATGTAAGTCTCTCCAAGCCTCTCTGTATTTCTCCTGTTGGTCATTTCTTACAGAACAATAATATTCCATAACATTCATATACCATAATTTACTCAACCATTCTCCAATTGATGGACATCCATTCATCTTCCAGCTTCTAGCCACTATGAAAAGAGCTGCCACAAACATTTTGGCACATACAGGTCCCTTTCCCTTCTCTAGTAGTTCCTTGGGATATAAGCCCAGTAGTAGCACTGCTGAGTCAAAGGGTATGCACATTTTGATAACTTTTTGGGCATAATTCCAGATTGCTCTCCAGAATGGTTGGATTCTTTCACAACTCCACCAACAATGCATCAGTGTCCCAGTTTTCCCACAGCCCCTCCAACATTCATCATTATTTTTTCCTGTCATCTTAGCCAATCTGACAGGTGTGTAATGATATCTCAGAGATGTCTTAATTTGCATTTCTCTGATCAATAGTGATTTGGAACACTCTTTCATATGAGTGGAAATAGTTTCAATTTCATCATCTGAGAATTGTCTGTTCATATCCTTTAACCATTTATCAATTGGAGAATGGCTTGATTTCTTATAAATTAAAGTCAATTCTCTGTATATTTTGGAGATGAGGCCTTTATCAGAACCTTTAACTGTAAAAATGTTTTCCCAATTTGTTACTTCCCTTCTAATCCTGTTTGCATTAGTTTTGTTTGTGCAGAAAGTATATTTCTTTTAAGAAGCTTCAGGTTAAGAAAAAATTTTCAACTATCTCAGTAAGCTTCTGCCATTCTTACCTTAACTTGGCCCTTAATCATAATTTTACCCTTCAAAAAGTGGAAGAAACAATAAAAAGTAATTCTATATCTGATATGATTCTCATTAACAGGAGAAAAACTGTTTGATCGGCAGAATTTATGGGACTCCTGGGGAAAAGTTATGATTTTCTTCTAGTGATGTACTAGAACAATCAAGATTTTAGGAGAGCAGATTTCAAAAATTGAAGAAAAAATTGAAATGGGGAGATAGGAGATGTATAGGAGAACTCTCAAAAATAAAATAGGAAAATAGGAAAAACTCCAATGAGGATGGAAAATATAAATAAAGCAACAATATAATTCACAGGGAACTCAGTAACATTTTAATAAGATCTATATCTATTATTATTACTATTATTAATGATACTACTATTACTATTACTACTTCTACTACAACTACTACTGCTTTTACTATTTCTATTACTATTGGTGATATTGCTGCTGCTGCTGCTACTGCTACTACTACTACTACTACTATTAAATGTCTAGAATTTATATAGCACATTAAGATTTGCAAAATGACCAATAGATATTATCTCATTATGCCCTCATAACAACACTTAAAATATATGTAATTGTTATATCCACTTTTTACAATTGAGGAAATTGAGGCAGACAGAAATTAAAGGGCCCCAAAACTAACTATTTGAGATCAGATTTAAACTCTTGTCTTCCCAATTTCAGGTCTTTCACTCTGTCTATTGTACCACCTAGGATTCTGAACAGAGGATGGAAACAAAAGCAAATGACTGTAGGTAATATAACAAAAATACCACACACTCCTATGAGAAGAAAATTAGCAGTTAAGGACAACAAAAAGCTTTGTTATTATAGTAGAGTAAAAAGAAGAATTAAAAAAATGGATAAGCTCATTGGTCTAAGTGAATGGAATGATAATAATTGACAATAGAAAGAAGTTGAAGTTTCTTAATTTCTCACTTTGCTTCTGTTTTCTCCACCAAGGAAAATGGCTTTATGATTGGAATGGACAGAACAAAAATAGCTAATAAGAAACTGAAACTCAAGATAAATTAGGAAATAGTAAAGAAACTCTCTGTGCCTGAATTGAAGGTATATGCTTGGATCCTAAAAGAACTAATGGATGTTAGTCCTGAAGCACTGTCAGTGATATCTTAAAGAGGTGTTACTTGAAAGGAAAAGGTCAAATCTCCCAATTTTCACAAAGGGGAAAATAAAAAATTCATCACCTCTACTCTTCTAACACTTGTTGGAAATAAGCTATAATATATCATTAAAGATATGATTAGTCATTTGCTCTAGATCTTCCTTGTGGCACCCTATCTGAAACTAGAGTCAGGAATAGACTTTGTCCAAGGTGCTGAAATCCAGTGAAGCATTATTTTTCTAGAAGAGCTGTCCTTTTCCCCTACCCTACCGCTCCCCTCCCCCAATCCTCCAGAGATTTCACTCTTTCCTATAGGAACTTCCTTTACCAGACCCTCTCTGGAAGATAGAAAACTCTCTTCCAGAATTATACTGTCCACAGTGGGATTATCACTGCTCATCCTTTATTGTTCTGTCCTGTGGGTACTATACTCACTTCAGTCAAATTTGCCACAGATGAAGTTTAGGCTAAATTATAGGGAGCCAGGTGATACAGGTAGTGAAAAAGATCATTGAATTTTGAGTCAGGAAAAATGAGTTTAAACCTTGCCTCAGACCCTTATAGCCTAGTTATAGCTAACATATTGTTTTCTCATCTGTAAAATAGGTATAATATGGGTATAATCCTCACTGTTGTGAGGATCAAACAAAATAACACACATACAATTATATTTTAATGCTATAATCAACCTTAATATTATTATCATTATCATCATGTGTGGTATGATCTTTCTTGCCTAGGCAACATACTGACCAAGATATGCACCTAACTCTGAGAAATTCTCTTTGCATAGCTTCTGAGTGATCCTTTGTAGCTTGAGCAGGGGTGATAAATAGATTAGAGTCTGACCAGTGAGTTAAATTATTTTCTATTGTATTAGAAACCAATTATTAAATTAGGATTAAGGTTTTATCTCTCTATTTTTTTCATTTAGGGACCAGGTCTTTTAGGCTAATCAATTAGTTTCTGAAGGACATTGTTCATAGATGACATTGCCCAATTAGAGGGACCCTACCAAACTAGAAAACTTTCTTTTTGTTTAGAGTGTTAATAGAATCTAATCTATTTCCTGTCCTTAAGAAATAAGCCCATGTTGTTGTTCCCCTCCACTGGAGTTTAAGGTAACCCGGATTGTGAAGTTTAGAACCAGAGTGGTCTGAGTTGACATAGATTCCTTTGTCCACATTTTGGAGGGGGAATGGCTGAATCTCACATTCAAGTCATATTCTCAGCAAACTAATAACTGAAGGCTGTCACTCCACCCCCCTCATTTGAAAATCTATTCCTTTATTAATTGTTCAAAAATTGGGGTTGATCTCTACCTGTCAGAAGCACTCACTTTTATAAAGGTATTTAAGAATTTGATGATTTCCATGGTTTTGACTTTGGTTACCAAGAAGGAGTACTAACTATCAACTTATTGATTATCAACTAGCTTAATTAATAAATTGATTATAAATTACCAAGAAACTCAGTCTCTTGGGCTTTTTGTTTATCTCACCAGAAATGGCAAAGATGAAAAGTCTGGTTTTGATTATATGACATTTACTAGTGATTTAGGTGTACTTAAAATAATAATATTTTTGGTTATATTTAATTTCTTAAAGGAAGATATGTCTTTTTCTTTTTGCTGGACAAGACACAGTTCTCAACATCCTTTTCCTATCTCATCAAAAGAAATTACTGTCATTTTTAAGCCACTTAACTATAGATCCTCATAGAGCCAGCTGAATTTTAGTCGTGTTGAATGTTCTTCAGAGTAACAACTGTGCATGTTTACTGATTACAAAACATGCCATTGTAGCAAAAATTACAGGAGTGGCCTAAGACAGCATTTCTTCAGAATTTGGTGGAGTTGATCCCTAATTATCTTGGTATTCACTGATGCTAGGGCTCAACTTTATTCACTGACTTTGAATTGCCTGCTCCATTCATGATCTTGTACTTCAGCCAAGTGCTTTCCTTTTAGAAAAGACTCTTTTGCTGAGTCAAGTTATTTTAAATGTGTCATTAGCTGTTCACAGATTATGACTTATTCTTGGTTGGTTATTACAATTTCAGAGAAGAGTACATAATGTTACAGGATGTTATGTGAAGTAGAAAATGCTGGTGAGGCTTTGAAATAAAAGATGCAATTTCCCTCAAAGGCTAGAACTGCCCACACAGTATTAGTGACTAAAGAAAATACCATCACTTAAAAACAATTCTGCATTAAAAATGGGCTGAATTTGAAGAATGCTTCCAGGATTTTTTTTTCCTAGTAAGCACTATATAGTTGGCGCTAATGCTTTGGTATATGTAATATTGGCAAAGGGATTAGGCTCTTTTCCAGATGTAGTTATTTGAAATGTGATAAAGCAAATAAATGTTTTCTATAAAAATACATTATTTTATTGAATTAACAACAGAATGATTGAAGTAACTAATTCACTTTATGGAAAAGGAAATAATATTTGGAACAAGATTTAGAACAAGAAATATTGACATATAAGAAAAATATGCATTCTGATAAAATTCTTTTCTTTTGATTAATTTACTTCTGTTTTATAAACATAAGACATGAGACACATGTATTTTATGTTTGCTATCATTATAATCTCATTAAAGATATAAGATGTAACACATAAAGCAAACAATAAGTAATATGGGAATGATTAATGGCATGGTAAGGGATAACAAAGTTAGTAGAGGTTTTAGAATGATTTCTACTCTTCATCATTTGTAGTTTTCTACAAAATGAAAGAATTGAACTAGATGAAATTTAGAATCTCTTCTAACACTAAATCTGTAATTCTATGAGCCTTTCCTGACCCCAATTTTAATACTCTTTCCACTTTAGCACAATTTCTCTTAATAAGCTGAGGACCAAGAAGAAGGCTAGAATTATAATAAATAGGTTGCTGATGATATTGCTAATAGTCTCAGCTAAATTGACAAAAAGGAGAGAATTAAAGAAGACACAGAACTGTAGCAAAATCCAGTTGGGTTGATGATAACTGACACCAGACAAAATGAAGTCACTCAATTCCTATTTTACATCTTTTTTCCCTGACCAAGAGAATGACCTTTGAACTAGAAAGGACAGAACAAAATGAACCATTAAGGAGTTGATACTAAGTTAAATAAGGAGATAGGTTTTTAAAAAAAATTTTGTTGTCCTAATCTTCAGATTTGATCACTTGCCTAGATTAAGTACACAGTACATTTAATTTTGCTTGAGTTCATGGAGGACTTTCCAGGTTTCTGTGAGAGCATCTTGCTCATCACTTTGCATAGAAATATAATATTCCATCACAATCATAGACCACAATGTATTCAGCCATTCCCAATTGATGGGCATCCACATGTCCAGCTCTTTCCTTTGAGAAGAGAGCTGCTATAAATATCTTTTCCCCTTTTTAAAAATGTCTTCTGATATTCATACCTAGCAGTGGCATTGTAAAGTCAAAGGACATGTATGATTCCATAGCCCACTGGGTACAGCTCATATTTTTGATCATATATCAATTGAGGCATGGCTATTATTTTTTATATATTTTATGTTTGAGAAATGAGGTGTTATCAGAGAAACTTGCTTCAAAATTCTTTTTACAATTAACTGTTGCTAACTATATTTCCTCCTTCCATGTATTTTATTCTCTCTCTTTTCGTCCTATCTCTCCTCAAAAGTGTTTTGTTACTAACTACTCACTTCCCCAATATGTCCTCTCTTCTATCACTCACTCTCTTCTCCTTCCCACATATCCTTTCCTGCAAGGTAGATAGATTTCTATATCCATATTGAGTGTATATGTTATTTCCTCTTGGAGCCAATTCTGATGAGAGTAAAGTTCATTCACTTCCTCTCCTTTCCCTTTCTTCCCTTCCAATATAAAAGCTTTTTTTTTTTTTTTGTCTCTTTTATGGCAAGTAATTTAGATCATTTCACTTCTCTCTTTCTCTTTCTCCCAGTATATTCTTCTCTCATCTCTTAACCTTATTTTATTTTTTAGATATTATCCCTTCATATTCAATTTATATCTGTTCCTTCTGCCTATATCTACTCATTCTAATAATAATTCATCATAATAATGAGAAATTTCTAATGATTTGCAAGTCTCATCCTCCCAGTAGTATTGTAAACCTTATTAAGTCCCTTATTATATACCTTTCCCAATTACTTCTTTATGCTTTTTCTGAGTCCTGTATTTGAAAATCAGTTTTCCCACTCAGTACTTGTCTTTTCATCATGAATACTTGAAAGTCCTCTATTTCATTATATTTCCACTTTTTCTCCTGCAGGATTATTTTGCTGAGTATGTGATTGTTGGTTGTAATCCTAGCTCCATTTCTCTCTGGAATCTCACATTTCAAGCCCTCTGGTCCTTTAATGTAGAAGCTGTTAAATTTTGTGTTATTCTGACTGTGACTCCACTATCCTTGAATTGTTTCTTTCTGGATGCTTGCATTATTTTCTCCTTGACCTGGGAGTCCTAGAATTTGGCTATAATATTCCTGGAAATTTTCATTTTGGGAACTTTTTTAGAAGGTGATTAATAGATTATTTAAATTTCTATTTTACCCTTTGGTTCAATAAAATATCAGGATAGTTTTCCTTGATAATGTCTTGAAAGATGTTGTCCAGATTTCTTTTTTAGTCATAACTTTCAGGTGGACCAGTAATTTAAATCATCTCTCCTCGTTATGAATGAATTCAACCATTCTGGAGAGCAATCTGGAATTATGGCCCAAAAGTTATCAAACTGTGTATACCCTTTGATCCAGCAGTGCTACTACTGGGCTTATATCCCAAAGAGATACTAAAGAAGGGAAACCTGTATGTGCCAAAATGTTTGTGGCAGCTCTCTTTGTAGTGGCTAGAAACTGGAAAATGATTGGATGCCCATCAATTGGAGAATGGTTGGATAAATTGTGGTATATGAATGTTATGGAATATTATTGTTCTGTAAGAAATGACCAGCAGGAGGAATACAGAGAGGCTTGGAGAGACTTACATCAACTGATGCTGAGTGAAATGAGCAGAACCAGGTGATCATTACACACTTCAACAGCAATACTGTATGAGGATGTATTCTGATGGAAGTGGATATCTTCGACAAAGAGAAGATCTAATCCAGTTCCAATTGATCAATGATGGACAGAATCAGCTTACACCCAGAAAAGGAGCACTGGAAAATGAGTGTGAACTGTTTGCACTATTCCCTTCCACTCCACTATTTTTCTCTTTTCTCCCCAAAACTTGTCTGTTTTGTCCCATTTATGCTTTGCTATCTCTGACCTTCCAGAACTAGCCATTGCCCTGTAAGTACCCAGTTAAGTTTGCCTAAACTTTATATCTTGTTGTTTTAGAGCTTTAAGTGTGGGTAATTAATCCGATAAGGGAATCCATGTCAATATACTAATAAGAACTAAAGAACTGCTTCCAGAAGATGTGCATGTATTAAACTGTGGCCTTACTTGTGGGAATTTCATGAGGATAGGTAGAAGAAGCAAAAGCTTCTCCTACCTTTCATATGATAATGAGAAATATGCTGCTGCCTCCAGTTATATTAAGGACCAGTCCAGTCTATGTAGGACAAACTACATCTGGCAAAAAATTTAAACAATATTCAAAATAACCTGAATTTCCATGGAAAATGTTACATAAATTAACAGTATTCCTATTTTCAATGAGTTAGCATGTTTTTGGATATTAGGAAAAAGCAGTTCTTTACTTTAAAAGGCTAAACTTCTATTTGGTCAGTCTGACACTCTTTAGTGTTTAATGGCTTACCAGACTGTTAAAGGTCTGGTTTCTGTACAGAAAACAGCTGAAGTAGTATGTGTGGAGGAGGGCAGTGAGACAAGTGAAGGCACAAGAAATAAGCTGATTCAGAAAACATCTCTTCCCTCTCTCAGGAGGAGGTCATTGATGCTACAATCATTTCTTCATTTCCTCAGCAGGATACTCTAATGCTTATGCTGAATGATGTAGTTCATAGACAAAGTTAACTTCACCATGGATGCATGCTCTCAATATTCATGGCCAGTTTTTTTTTTTGGGGGGGGATTTGCTTATGTAGACTATTCAGAATCATCCTAAGATATACAAATGATAGTCTATAGAATCTTCCAAGAAACATACTTGATCTTGGGAGTCTGATCCCTTGGGAATTCTAAGACTAGGGTGGGAAGGGTGGGGAGGAAGACTTACTACTAAAGGAGGTAATACTTTCCCCTCATATCTATCCCACTCACAAACATCAATTTAACTTCATTTTATTGATCTACCACACCTATTATTTAGCACTATTAAAAAATTATCATTATTTTAAAGCTCTTTAAACTTGTAAAATATAATTCTTTTTTTCTTTCTTTCTTTTATCTCTTTCAATTCACTCAATTCAATTCAATTTAATAAGGACTGAGAAAGTATAAGGCAACTTGCTTGATCTTGGAAATATAAAGTCTCATATAATTCCCTCTTGTGACAAAGAGTATAATTTTTTTTCCTCTGGGTCTCAGTTTCCATATATATATATATATATATATATATATATATATATATATATATATATATATATATAATGGAGATTTTTTTTGGGCTACATATTAAATCACAACTTCTAGCTCTGTGAAATGTCACATAAATGACTATTTTAAAGGAACTGAATGACTCATATGAAACTAATTTTCCCCAAAACAACAAAATGCAAATTGATTGCATTTACATTTACAAATATCACTCTTATTCTGTCAACTGAGTTCCTTTCTCCTACTTTTCATATTGCTAAGCAAATTTCTTTTAGATTAAATTTATTTCAGGGTGTATAGGGTATTGAGGAGGGCTAGTACCTCCAATGTGATGGCTTGTGCAGCTCTTTTCAGGGCTAGTCATCACCTTTGATGTCATTCAACTCTCACCCGTGTCTCCAAGAAACTGTAGCACCGGCAGGGACAACATCCCTCTAAAGTGTCTTGGCAGATGGGCTAAAGTAGGTTGAGGATAATTAACAAGCCTCAGATCTGTCAGTTGAATTAGGTAGGTATACACCTGAAGTGTGAAGACTTTCCTTATCAGAATGGACACATGAGAACAATTTGTTCCAATGGTCATGAAAGCATCTGAAGCAGGTGCTGTGGAGCACTTAGAACTTGGTCAGACATTTAAGACTTTGAAGAGAGTCTAGAAGAGAGAATGAAGCTGATGACTTTGTGCAGTTCTGTATCACTTAAGTACAATTTATATAGGAGTCAAGACATCCCCTATGATGTCATTGATCTCTTCTGAAATGAAGGATGAATAACAATGATTTCAGCTTCTTAATAGGGAATTTTAGGGTTAGATAAGAGATTTATTGTTAGAAGGACAGTTATGGGTTGTGACTTCATATAGGGCTATATAACTGAATATGGGGGTGGTGAAAAATGTGACAATAGCAAAAAGTTTCTGACTATAATGACCAAAAACTAATTCAAAATCAAATATGTAATGATTCCGATTTCTGGCAGTTTGCCCATGTTGCATAGCATGACTACTACAGCCTTGGTTCTGAACACACAACATTCACATTGTATGCATGAATGCTATTAGAAACACCTTGGCTCAGATTCGAGGTGAGATTGTGTAAAAATGTATCAGATGCAAAGTTTAAGAACCTTTGATTTAGACTAGAGTATCTAATTTTATGGATGAAAAACAGCCCATCCATGTGAAGTTGTATTCCTTGTCAATGTCACATCATCATTTAGTGACAAATCCTGATTTTGAACCCAAATCCTCTGATTGCAGTGGTGCATTGCAAAATAGTGCTGATTTGGGGGTCATATGATCTGGGTTCAAATTCTAAATCTCACATCCTGTATGACATTAAGGAAGTCACAACCTATCTGGACCTCAGTGTCTTCTCTCTAACCTGAAAAGATTTGGATTTAATAACTGCTAAGGACTCTTCTTCATCTAAAGCTATAGTCCTTTAACCCTTCTTCCACAGCAATATATATTGCTTTCAATTCATTCAATTCAATTCAATAAATAAGAACTAAGTAGTGACCAAGTATAACACACTTTGCTTTATCCTAGCATTGAAAAGACAGAACTGGAATAATTTATGCCTTCAAGGATGGCATTCTAAGATTTGATTGAGGGACTCTCATATGTACCCAGATAAATAAACATGAGGTAATTTAAGGAGCAAGATCTCTGTGTGGGGATAGGAGAGAGCTCATTATTATTCTTGTTCCAGTGCTTTAAAGGGCATTATAGAATAGGATGAGGTTGGAAAGAGTGTCTAGGGACATAGTCAGAGTGATCTTCTCAGTAGCAATTATCAATGTTCCCTCTAATTTTTAAATTTCAATCAGAGAATCAGATTGCATGAGCAGACAACAAAAATACATAAACAATAACCCTTGAACCCTTCACATAGATGTATTTAATATTGCAGTAAAAGGAAAGCATTTACATTATTTATATGATTTTTGGGACTAGATGATCATTAGGTATAAAAAGAAAGCAGTTCACAGGACTGTAATTAGAATGACATTTTACAAAGTCAAACTACATTTTTTGACTTTTTTATTGTTAGTTCTATGGGAAAATCTTGTCTTGGTGTCATGTAAGCCTTTAAACTATTCATTACACACACACACACACACACACACACACACACACACACACAATCACAGTACCATCTATTACCCTTGCTTCCTATGTCATAGGATTAGAGTTCCTCAATTTCATTCAAAGAAAATAGATGTTTTTTGTTGGAAATTATAGGTATTCAAATGTGTATTCTTGGCCATTAAAGGAGAAAACATTGATGACTGAATATGCTCATTGCAATCTTAGTTTCAAACCACATTCTCATCCTAATCTCTTGCCCCACCAATTTTCTTCCATGCTCTCTCCACCACCACAGATGTCTTTGATTATTAACCCATTCCACCTCCATTGAAACAAAAAATACTAGAGCGACATAGAAATTTTGTACTGCCTAGGGACTGGAAGGGGGAAGATAGAAGATAGAATCATGATTTTGCAAAGGGGTGAGTATAAATGATTTGAGGGGAAATCCAAATCAGAAATGGGTATACAAAGGAATGAGAGAAGAGTAACAGTGAGCTAAGGTTCTAGATCTCTAGTATCTGGGAATCCTTGGGTAGAAGTATATTGTGTGAGAATAGGGAATGTGATTAAAGGAGAAAGAAATAAATGGTGAAGGGAAGAGGGAAAGATCCTTAGTAAACATTGCTCCTAATATTGATATGTATTACATTTGCAATAGGTAGAGTATTTGTTTTTCTGATTTGTTTCAATAAATCTTTCTTATGATACTAGAACACTTGTTCCACTTACCTTATGGGAAGATATTCACTGTAGTACTTCCAAGTAGAACCAGCCTGCATTATTGCGCTACTCTACCTACTTATTTGAATTAGGAATAATTGCGAAACTCTTACTGGAGTTGAATTCAGAACTATACTATTTCAGAATTGCTATCAGGTTTTTATAGATGATCTAGTAGTCTCAGAGGATATCAAGTCCTTGCTAGACATCACCTTGTTGACATTCTCCTACTTTGTCATTGTACACATTGATCAATGATAGTTTGGGATTTGAGGAAATTATACTAATCATCATTATCTTGTTATTATCCTCTTCAATGAAGTTCAAAAGGAAATAATCCTAGAGTCATATTGGAGTGCTACCGTTATTTTAATATTTCATTACCTATTAACAATTTATAGGTGGATAGCATAATTGTTTTTGGTGATTGACTAAAAGTATTGAGATATAGGCTAAAATTCTATAAGATCAGTGAATGTATCCTAGGTACCATTCCATTGTAAATAGAATGGTAGGGATGATATGTATCTCATCCTGTTTCTTATTTTTTTTGGTTTCTTCTGTGATGTTTCTATGTTTTGAAAATCTTTTGTTCCTAGTAGTTTAAGGATTATGAGTCTCTGGAATGATTACATCTACTAAAATGGCACTCAAATTTTTATGGATCAAATGAATTTTAACAATTATACTTATGTGGTTGTAGGAAATAGTTTGTTCTGATGCTCTGATTCAGTACTGCATTTTGAAGTTCTCAAGGATAGTTAAAATTCTTTATTAATACAATAGGTATTTTTTTATCTGTCAACTAATATAGGGGTGAGTTTTAGGGGAGGGAGGGAAGTGTAAAAATCACTAGCAAGTCATATCTAACTAGAAATTTGTAAAGGATTAAATTTATGTAGCCTTAAATATATTGAACATTTTCAATTCCTTGTATAATTGACATTAATTACTAAGTCTAAGGTCTTTAAGATGAATTATTTTATAAATTCTGGTGACCTGGTTCCGAGTAATCATCACAAACTTTTCCATTTTCATAAACCTTGACTCAGCCATTATTCTATTTGTTTCTTTGTTTTTGTTGTTGTTGGATGAGTTCATATGGATATCACTAATTGATAGTCTTTTGATTCCTGTTTTGGATCTTACTCTTTCATAGGCTATATCTATTTGTAAAATACTTTATATTCAACAAATTCAATGACATGTTTTATTGTTATTATCTACTATTACTTAGCAAAGTGCTTTTCTTCTTGTCAGTTTTTATATAGATTTTAGACTAGTTTATCATGTGCTCTAAGAGAACCTATATTTTTTTTCTGCAAAGAAGCATTTTTTCCTGCATTAGGGTAATGTGCTCTGTAACAAATTAATATTATGCAAATTAACTTATGTATCAAATCTTTAATATTAATATTATGCATAAAATGTTATGATACTTTCCAAATCTATTTTGTTATTATTATTATCATGCTACTTTAATAGAAACAGAAACACAACTATATTCAATAGGTTCCATATATGAACAAAATATTTTTATTATAAAATATATATTAGATATGTTTTCTTCTTCCTAATCTGGAAAAAAAATAGCTTTTTAAAAATCCCCATCTCTTAATTTTTAAAATTTTCTATGGTTTTTTTCTCCCCAGTGTTTGAAAATTAAATAAAAATTTTTTGAATCAAATCACGACATGTCTTGCTAAAGAACAATCCATCCTGGTGGTTTAAAAATTATTAATCCCTCTCATCTGAATTTGCCACAAGAATTTCAAGTTAAAGATTTTCTCCTAGATAGCTAGGTAGTATAATGAATAGAGTACTAGGTCTAGAGTCAGCAAGAGCTGAATTCAAACCTATCTCAGATCACTTAACCTCTGTTAGTTTTAGTTTCCTTAATTGTAAAATGAGAATAATAATAATACTTACTTTGTAGGGTTATTGTCAGGATCAAATGGGATAATGCTCATAAAGTACTTAAAAGTTTGTTTCCTTCTTTTTCTTACCTCTTAAATATTAATACATTTTGCTCAATTCAATTAACAGGCTACTAAGAGGGAAAGAAATCTTAGAAACTATCTAGTGCAACTTCCTTGTATTGTAGATGGAAGAACTGAAGTTCAGAGGGTTAAACTATATTTTTCTACTGTTGCTGAGTTGGTAATATCAGAGCTGGGACCAGAACCAAGATCTTATTTCTATTCTAATGCTTTTTCCACTGTAGCACACCATATAATAGCATTACTTATTTAAATACTAACCAAGAAAAAACTTTTCTATTTCAATGTTTTTTTGTCCTATACCTCTGAATTTGTACTTTTTCCCTTCTAAAACAGAAAATTTTGTTTACTTTATGCCATTTTTTGGATGGAGAATATGAAGATTTGTTCCTGTTTCATATCAATTGATCAAGATAAGAGAAATAAATAGCATATAACATGAATGTGACCCTCTTTTATAACTCAGAAATAACTCTTTTTACCCCATTGGGAAGTTTATATTCAAGACTAGTTTTATGTTGACAGGTTCACTGTAGATATTTTTTAGGAGGCTGGAAATCCTTAATCCCACTTGAGATAACACCAATCCCTTGTTTGATCTGATTATGAAATTATGAAATTATTATTTATTATTAAATTTTAAATTTGTTATTAAAATCTTTTTTTGGAAGGATTGAAACATTGTATCTAGAAGGCCATTACTAACTAAAATGTGCATTTTAGGAAGAAGAAAGGAAGTAGAAGTAGGCACTAACACTTCTAAAACCCATTAACACACTTCTCATTGCAGTGTATTAAGCCAAAGTGCTGGGCTTGGAGTCAGGAAGACTTGGGTTCAAATACTGTTTGACATTTATTAGTTGTGTAGACCTAAGGAAGTCATTTAGCCATCATGTCATGGTTAGGAACTTTGGCCTGAGGGTTTAGAATCTATCTAAGTCACAGACAGTTTTGATGTATGTTGATGGAGGGAGCTCTCCATGCTGACAAAATCAATCACAGTGCCTTCTCCTCGTACAGTTTCACACTAGTGTGGATTAGTTTATCATCTTGGAAAGCAGAGATACACCAGGGCTTGAGGGAATAAGCCACAAGTTTTATGGGGGGAAATAGGGCATAGGCTATTCCCTGAGAAAGAAAAGTTGGGGTGCTATAAGGTAATATTAGGATGGTATGGACTTGAGGGAGCAGCCAAAAAACCCTTCTAATATAAACACACACACAAACTTTGGAAAAACAGATAAAATATTAAGGTCATTTAATTTTAAAATTATTTACTTGAGGTTACTCAGTCCACTTAAAAATTACAATAACAAAAATGGATCTCAAATGTCTCTTAAGAAACATCTCTAATGACATAAATATAGGAGCAGACTCATGACCACACATTTCAAGAAGAGTCTTATGTTTGGCTGCAGCTAGTTCATACCAAAGATGCTGATAGACTGACTCTGAGAAGCTAATAAAAGAGAATCTTGATGCATCAGTTAAAAGCTTCCTCCTCTCCCCTTGTCATTGTGACCTTTCTGCCCTCTCTTCCATCTGGTACAGAGATTCTACTCGTCACTGTCATTTAGTGGAAGTTCACGAGTAAAAACTGCAAAAATCAATACACATTATTGATCATGCTGAAGATATTTCTCATTTCAAAGCAATAGTCCAAAATTTTATTTCACCAGTGTTCAAAAATGGGTTTCCTCAAGGAAAAAAAAAAAAAAAAAGCTTCTACAATATGGCTCAATGTAGTTGAGCTACAATAAATAAACTGAAATAGTAAAAGATAGGAAGCAGACAAGCAATATATCCATGACCCTTTATTTCAGGGAGAAGTTCTTTTGCATTATTCAACATGTGGTCTGTCCACTTCATGTTAATTTACTACTATATATGTGCACACAAAATATATTCCTTTCTAACAATACCATGAGCACACAGTTCACCAGCACACAAGAAACCAAGGAATCATTAGAGCCTTTGAAAGCAGCATATCATTCACATAGTAAGATTTACTGTTTTTGCAGCTAACTGCTTGGTAAACATATTCCAAAACTGTTCATCATTTCCTTCTCTCACTAAGACATAACTTCTTGATTCTGTTAAGGCAACTTGGAAGGACTCTTTTCACCACTCTAGCAAATCAGGATTATGGTTTGGTACTTTTTTTGGGTTTCCTACTGCTCTAAAATATTTACTTTCTATGTTAGGTAGTCAAATTTTTGATTTCCCAAAGCAGCAGATAAAACACCCCAAGTCACCAAAATAAAAGATAAAATATTTTCCCCCAGGAGGAACTCTGAGTAGAGAAAAAAATTACAGAATTAAAATCCTGTCACTTATTTGTTAAATAATAAGCTTAGTTTCAGTTCCATCTCTTCCTTTTAGTGCTACGCCAGCTCTGTGACAGTACCAAAAATTTAAAGCCTGTGTATCTTTCTGTGATCAATAAAGTAATATTATAATAGGTAGCCTCTTCTTTGAATACTGGCTATATTTTGCTATCTTGCCATTTTGTGTAGTTTCTTCTATGCTCAATTTTTATTAATATTTATTTTAAGTAATCATCAAGTATTTATTAAGCTTTTATTATATGCCAGATATTGTGTTAGGTTCTGATGATGACATGAAATAGTTTCTGCCTTCAAGGAGCTTATACTTAAAATGGGGAGAGAAGTAGGTATTTATAAAACATATGCAGTAATATATACAAGTTAACCTAAATATATAGAAGAGAAGATGCTATTATTGTTTTTATGTTATAAGAAGTAAAGAAGTCAATGGAAAGCCAAGAAGATGAGTGATAAAAGCCTGAATAATGTGTTGGCCATGTGAACAGACAGAAGTTAACAGATATGAGAAATGTAGAGACTTTTCAAAATGTAACTTTTGATTCATAAAAAGGCTTAAAACAAAATGCCCAGAATGTTCTTGCCCAGAACATGGGTCAGAGAAGGAAAGGATATAGTTAGGGTGGTCACCAGAACCTTGAGTTCAGTTATCTTAGTCAAGTTATTAATAATGGTGTTTGGGAAAGTTGTCCTCAGACTTGGCACATAACAAAGTCTACTAACTGCTCTATCAGTCTGAAGCAATGTGGGATACCTGATTTGAAATTATCTCCTCATCAGAATAGCTCATTGAGTCCATTAAATATCATGTATCTCATAGGGAATATTCTCAATCAAGGCGGCTTTGTGAACATTTTTTTTTGGGGGGGATTCATTATACATTACTTTCCTTACCTTCTGCTTTTATACAGCCCCATTAGCTTTTCTGTTCTTCATATATGACACATGAGCATTTCCTGACTTAGGCCTTTCTTTCCTGATTTATTTTACCTTGGTACCTTTTCACATTCTTTACTCCAGTCAAACTGGCTTATTTTCTGTGCCCTGGAATTTTCCTTCCATCTTCTATCTCATTGCATTTGTCTTAAGTTCTAGATTCCCCTGTGCCACTCCTGGTCTCCACTCTTTCTCTTATGAAGAGGAGTATGATGTTAGAAGTGGTCCATTCAGATATGATGTGCAATAAAGTACTTGATTGGGCCCTTCATAATGGCTATTGTATGCTGCTGCTGTAAATTTCAGCATGCATTTATCTGTACAAACTACTTAGACTCCAAGCTCCTGATATTTACTCTCTCTTTTCATCTCTCCCTCCTTTCCTCACTCCTTCCCTCCTTTCCTCCATTCCTCTTTCCCTCTCTCTGTCTTTCTGTCTCCCTTCCTCCCTCCTCCCCCCCTCTCTCTGTCTCTCTCTGTGTGTGTCTCTCTCTATCTCTGTCTCTCTGTCCCTCTGTCTGTCTGTTTTTCATTGGCTAAGACAATTGATGGATTATTTTAGTCTTTTCATTGTGACAATTATTTTACATCTATCAAGTCCCTCTAGGAAATGGTGATAGTCAAAGTCAATATTTAACCTTTATTCATTTCCTATTTGTCAGAGTCAACAGTTTGTATAAATAGGTTAGAACATGGTACAAATTGCAAGAGGACAAGAATATAGTTATAATCCACCTGTGTAGCTCCAGACTCTAAAGAAATTCTGCTGAATCTGATGTTTATACTTAACTACTTTATTCATGATTGCTGTAGTCAAAAGTAGTTCAGATCTGTTTGCCCAGTTTGCATAGTAGTTACTCCAGCCCCATTTTTCTTCTTCTTCTTGTCAGTCACGGCCCATTTTTGTGACTCCATGGACCAGATGTCCATGGGATTTTCTTGGCAAAGATACTGGGTGGTTTGCCATTTTCCTCTAGTTGTATTCAGGCAGGGTTTAAGTGATTTGCCCAGTCATATAGCTAGTAAGTATTTGAGATGAGATTTAAATTATGGTCTTTCCGACTCTAGCTCTAGTGCTTTATCCACTGCCTCACATTTGCTACCTCATTGTTCTACTTCAATATAAAACTATACAGATTATAACCATTAGGCCACACTTTTATTATCTACACAGAGCTGATTGCAGTTACAATGTGTTTTTATTTTTCAGAAAAAAAGACAGAATGGGAATCAAGAATGTTAGTGAAGTGGAAGTGGAAGAGATCTCATATCTTTTTCTGCATGACCTTTTTTTCCTCTCTCAGGACTCTGATTCCAAGTCCAGGGCTTTTTTTTTCTACATCACAGTTAAAATAACATTTAAAACAATCTATAAGTGCTCTGGACTTTAGCACTGGCTCCCCCTGTGTCTATTAATCTGGTGAAATTTCTATCACTAGTTTGCGTGCTATTAATAAACCCCGCAATTAGAGCAGAAGTGGACACAACTTTGCTTTTGTTCTTTCAGATCCAGAATAAAATTCATCCAAGTTAATGGGAGTGGTGTGAGGAAGGGGGAATACTAAGATGGCAGAGTACCCACAAGATGTATAACTAAATTCTTTCTTTTCAAATAAAATTCATCCAAGTTAATGGGAGTGGTGTGAGGAAGGGGGAATACTAAGATGGCAGAGTACCCACAAGATGTATAACTAAATTCTTTCTTTTCAAAACTCTTCCAGAATATTTAGAAAATGTATCAGACTGAGTCTTGGTCAAGAGATACAAGAAAAACCATAAAGTCATCTATTTCCAGATCAGATTAGCAGATCGAGAAAGAAAGATAGATCTGTAGAAATAATGGCCAGAACTCTGTACTTGAAACAAATTATAAGGTGCTAACTCAGTGGAATTGATGAGACAATGTTTATCTAGTTTAGCATGGTGATTAATAGTTCTCTATTTCTGTATGATTGATTTAATCTTACAACAAATAATGGTTCCCTAGTGATATAATAATTAGCTTATACTCAGTATGATGAATGGATTTAGTTGTAATAGAGTATTTAAGAGGTCAGAGTCAGACCTAGAATGGGGATCAAACAAACTCGGAGACAGACTCGGAAAAGACAGAGTACTAGAGGCTGGAGCTAGCTGGCCTGTCTTCCTGCTTCCTTCACTGAGACCAAGACCCATCTGAAGGGCCTCTAGAAAACTAGCTAAGCCCCAGGCAAGGAGAGAAACTATGAAGAAGACAATAAAGAATTTGGACTTTATCTCTGGCTATTCTCATGGTAATTACTCTACTTAAACAAAGGCTGGTCCAATGACCTCCAGAAAACCAACCATTACTTGTGAATACTGCTAATAAGGTCAAAGTATGAATAGCTAGATACACAGGGTGTTCAAGTGAAGGAAGAGACTGCACACCAGAGCAAAAAAAAATTAAAGCCAAAATAGAAGGACTTAAATTTGTGCAAGGTACAGGTATTCTTACCAACAGATAGCTCTGTTGCTCACTATCTGCTTTTGAATCATAGATGCAGGGAAGACTGAAAGGGGGACTTAGGTTTATAGTTAGCATTCCAGTGTGAGGAACAATCACAGGTACTAGGCTGTCTACCAAGCAAAATAAATGTTCAGAATAAAATCATGTGGCTTTGACCCCAAGAGTGGATTTAGGTATAAGTTCCAGCTTCCTATTCAGTCTAAAGTCTGCAAGGGAACGACCAAGGCAAAAATCCCAGATTAAAAGAGAATCGGGAGTTCTGTATATTTGGATTAGCCAAGTTTTCTAGTTTGCTAATTGTGGCTGTATTTAGTAAAGTCTACTAAAATTCTAAGTGGAGCAAACCCATATTTATTTTGCTCATACCAAGAAGGCAGACATCAGGCTTAGTCCTGAATCAGATCATTTTTGAGAACACTGAAACCTAAACTCTTCCATTAAATTGTGAGCTCTTTGAGAGCAGTGAGATCTTTAGCCTTTCTTTGTGTCCCTAGTACTCAGCACAGTATTAAATGTATTAAATTGTAATGTATTAAAATGTATGTATTAAATGTATTAATGTATTAAAAGCATATAATAAATGGTTGTTGAATGACTAATTAAAATCTTGCAAATCCCCATTCCAACCATTCCTGAGATACTGGAATAACACAATACTCAATATCCCAAGAGAGCAGCAGATGAATGAGAAAATTAAGAAAAAAAGAATACCATTATAAAAAACTTTTACTATAGAGACACTCAAGACTTAAACTGAAGAAAAGAATGATTCTAAAACATCTAAAAGCAAAGTCTCAAAGAAAAATGCATCAAGTTTAACCAGAATTCCTGGAAGAGATAAAGAAAAATTTTGGGTTTTTAAAAAAAGAATGAAAAAATTTTTTTAGAATGTAAAGAAGTAATAGATGGACAAAAGGGGGGGGGGGAAGAATGGAAGTTATGAAGGATAAATTAAAAGCTTGGCATAATAAGTACAAAATCTTACTTAAACAAAAAACTTCTTAAAGTTAAAATGGACCAATGATTTCATGAGACAAGAAGAAATAATAAAACAAAGCCAAAGTCTGAAAAAAATAGAAGATAATGTAAAGTATCTCATTGCAAAGTAAAATTCCAAACAAACAATAAACCAGACCTGCAAAAAAGATAGAAGATAAATAATTTAGGAGTCACTGGGCTACTTCAAAGCTATGACCAAAAAAGAATCTAGAAATCATATTTTGAGATATCATAAAATTATCCATATCTTTTAGAACAGGTCTTTTTAGAAAAATTTAGATTGACTTTTAAAAATACTATACATTAAAACATAAAAACCAAACCAAAACCACAAACAAAAAAAACATTCTTAGCTCATGGATTGAATAAAAACAATTAGGCTAAATTTGGCCTGAGAAAGAAGTAGAGGATAAAATAGAAAAAAAAAATAGAAAAAATTCTGCAAGTCATCTCCTGAAAGTAATCTCCACATGAACCTCACTTTCATCTGAACTGGTTAAAGGAAGAGAAAATATACCCACAAAACTGTATAAAAAATGCATTTCATTATTTCATTCAACTAGAAAAGGAGGGGGGAAGGAAGAAAGAGAGAATAGACGTAATGGTAGATTAAAGGAGAGATTAATCCTAAGCAAAATTAACTCTAACCAAAGATACTTATAGCAGTTTTTTTAGTAGTGACAGAGAATTAGAAAATTAGGTGCCCACAAATTAGGAAATGGCTGAACAAGTTATTATGTATAAATATGATTGTAAATTATGAAGGATTTATGAAGGAGATGGTTTCAGAGAACTTTTAGAAGTTTCAGAAGACTTTTATAAATTGATGTAAAATGAGGTAAACTTTAGCAGATGAATGATTTATAAACTAATAAAAATGTAAAGACAGATGGCTTTGAAAACCTTAGGAACGTTGATCAATGCAGTAATCAAGCATAACCATCAACCTGCTTGTAGAGAAGTAATAGTCACAGAGTGTAGACTGAGACAAATGCATATTTTCTACATGACAATGCCTTACTATACATGCTTCTAATAGGGGTTTTGTTTTTCTTTCTTTTTCAGATAGGGAGATGGAGTTGAAAGAGAGAGAAGACAACTTAATTAAAAAACAAACCAGACTGGAATTGTTAAATTATTGACAATATCTTCCCTTCACCTTATGCTAGCCTTTTTTCTTTTCAGAGAAGTAGTTTTGATAGCTGTTCTTGAGGTCACAAAGACATCACTACATATATATATATATATATATATGTATATATATATATGTATATATATATATATATACATATATATATATATATATATTACTAAAGAGAGAGACAGACAGAGACAGAGAGAGGCAGAGAGAGAGAGAGAGAGAGAGAGAGAGAGAGAGAGAGAGAGAGAGAGAGTGAGTCTGTAAAACTGTGTAAGTCACAACCTCCAAGGTCTCAAGGCAATTCTCAATTTGAATTAGCAATGAAAGTTCATTACAATGAGAGTCTTATGCTGATAAAATAATAGGTTCAGTTTAATAGAAATTTCTTCTTTTCTAATTTAATGTTAATTCTGATCTTTACCTTAACCAGTCAAATATGTGACTGTACTAAATTTATTGAAATGATTACAATCTCACTAATTAGTTATTGATTGTAAGCTGAGGTAGCTAGGTAGCATAATATAGGAGATTGGGCCTGCTAGCTGGAAAATCTGAGTTCAAATCTAGTTTCAGATACTTACTAGGTTAGTTACTTCTTGCTAGTAAAGGGAAAGTCATTTAATCTTGATTTATTTCAGTTTCCTCAATTGTAAAATGTGTGTTGGTATGTGAATATAAAATGTTTAGTATTTTCCAAATCTCTTCTTAAAAATAATATTTGTGCTATATAGTATGAAACTTCCAAGTAATCCTCAAGTCTTTATCTTCTTCCATTTCTTAGTCATAAACCATATTTTCCAGTGTATTTTTCACCATTTCTGTGTTACCCTTTGCATTGAAGGCACTAAATATTAAGGTATGTATTGATTTGTGTTGAAGGATTATGTCAAGTTTCTAATGCTTAAAGCATAAGGGATGCCCAGATGCTGCTGACCTACCTTTTTCTGCTTTATGAGATTCTTGGACTGCTCCATCTTGGGAGCTGCTCAGAGCCTTTCTGTGGTAGTTGCCCCCGGATGGATGCCCTTCTTTCTTCCTTTAGGGAGTATTTTTGTAATTAAGTCTAATATATCAAGTGTACTTTGGTAAATTGACTACCAGATATTTTCTGCATTTTATAGTTATCCTACATAATGCTTTCCTTTCTTTTTTACCTCCTGGATTTTAGTATTGTTATATAGAAAGACCGTCAATTTCTGAGGGTTTATTTTGTGGCCTCCAACATTCCTGAAACTATTCATTGTCTCAATTAGTCTCTTTGCTGATTTCCTGAGATTTCCTAGGTAAAATATCTAGGTTAAAAAAAAAAAAGGATAATTTTATTTCCTCTGTATTTAAATTGTAAATAAATTAAACATAAATTAAATAATAACAGACAATAGTGCCAAGTATTATTAAGGCAACTTTCCCATTAATTAGTTAATATATACAAGGATTGCAGTTCAAAGTCTCACTATGGCATGAAGTGGAAACTGGATTCCCAAAGTCTGTACCACAGGAGTGCACTCTCCTGCAGGTTCTTCTAAAATAAAAAGGCTTCATATATAGTTTCAGTGACAGATGGTGTCTGCTGTTTGAGGATAAGCCAAGCACAGAGTCATATCTATAGCCACTTATTTACCAGAAAAATACAAAATAATTTATAATTTTGTGCAATACCTTTCAATTTCTGCAGTAATGGGACAGAGAGGAAGTGACACAAAAGAGAGGCATTGGTGATAAAAGTCATGCAATTCATAGTTTGTTTAAATATTAACTTAACTATGATGTAGTGGGGAAAAAATACTAGGTTGGGTTGAATTAAAATCCTACCTGAAATATCTACTAATTATGTAATCATGAAAAAATAATTTAATTTCTTTGAGCCTCAGTTCCTTATGTGTAAAAACAGGGAATTGTATTGGATAACCTGAAAAGTAAATTTGACTAAGTAGTCATTTTCTGAGAGAACTGGGAAGTATTTTATGAACTAATGGAGAGCAAGGTAAACAGAGCTAAAAATTTACTCAACAACATTATAAAGAAAAATAACTTTGAAAAGCATTAGAACTCTGATCAATGTGAGGACAAATCATGATTTCACCTCCTGACTTAAGAGATGATATATTCAAAATACAACATGGGGTTGGTTACTGGGGGAATTTGCTTTGTTTGACTATTTAATTTGTTATGAGAATTTTGCTTTTCTTTATTTTGTTTTGTTGTTCAAAAGGAGAATGAAAAGGAGGGAGAAAAAATAAATGTTTGTATTTTTTTGGGAAAGAAAGGGAAAAAATGGGTTTGAAAACAGAATTTTTTCCTCCTAGAAATGGTGTGAGAATAAAATGAGATGGAGAGATAAAAAAAAATTGATAATTCAATTCAAGTTCAATCCAACTTGTACTTATTGCATGCTTTCTATGTGCAATGTACTGGGAATATAGAAACTAAAATAAATAAAGTCCTATCCCCAAGAAATTATATTCTACTACCATGAAAAAGAAAATGCTTTTCAGATCTCGACAGTAGTCCTTGCCATTTTAATTGATAAAATACAAACAATATACTTTCATTGAATATCATTTTTGGAGTTATATGATTCATTATCTACCAGCTCTACTGATATTATATAACAGTATTTAGTCACAAGTTGTAAGGGCTTTAATGTGAGAATGAAGTCTTAAATATTTTAAAATTGTGGCCATGTGTGATGAACACTTGACAAAATATGAAATGCTTTCTGACTGAGAAAGAACAGTGTGATTGATTGAACAAATTATTTTCATGCCAGAAGACTTTACATAGATAAATCCTGGGTAATATGAAGAAGTACAGCTTTAGAACTCTGGGTATAATGGGGGAAGGGAGGAGGGATTGGGGAGTCAACATGATAAGACTAGATAATGTGGTAGATTGAAATAGACCAAAATATATTACATACTAAAAATCACAGTGCAGTTTTAAATAAAATTTTCATATTTATATAATCAATAAGTTTGGTGAAAAAATAAAAAAATCCTATTTGCAAATTATAATTAAATTGTCTGAAGAAAAGAACATGTACTTTTTCATACATTTTGTTTCTGGTAGTTAAATGAGATTTATATTGTCCATACTTGTCTTCAAAAAAAAGAAAAAGGATGATTAAAATATCCAGAGATATTTTAATATTCAGTGCTCATGACTGGGCTATGTCAATATAAAAAAAGGATAATGATACCAAGCTGACTATAGATAGATTTAGTGCTATACCAATCAAACTACCAAAGCAATATTTTGTTAAGTAAGAAAAAATAATAACAAAATTCATTTGAAGAAACAAAAGTCCTAGAATATTAATAGGATAAAAGGTAAGAATGAAGAGGGAATGAAGGTACCAAACCTCAAATTACAGTGTAAAGCAGCAATCATCAAAGCCATTCAACACTATTTTTTTTAGATAGAAAATTGATCAATGGAAGAGAGTAAACAAGAAGGAATCAGAAAGAAATGAACTCAATACCAAAATTGATAAACATGAAAATATAAAAGACAAAGAAAACAACTTTCTATTTGATAAAAAATGTATAGGGTAACTGAAAAGCAGCCTAATAGAAATTAGACTAGAATATCTTACATTATATTCTACAGTCATTTCTATATGACTTCCATTAAAGTTCATACCATAGAAAAATTAGAAAAGAACTAGGTATATGATCTTATACTTATATATTATAGCTATGAGTAGGAAGTGAATTCTTAAACAAACAAGTGATAAATATAAATGCAAAATTTGATATTTTTTGTTATGTGTATGGCAGAAAAGCTTCTGCAAACAAAATAAATGCATCTAGGAAAAAGGGAAGTGATGGACTAGAGAAAAAAAAATCTTCGTATCAAATATCTCTGTTACAAGTTTGATAGGCAACTAAGAGAAATATATATACACACACATATATATATATATATATATATATACATATATATATATATATATATATATATATGTGACTAAAAGTCATCTCCCAAAAGATAAGTAGACAAGGACATTAATAAATAATTCTTATAATTAGAAATTATTAGCAAGAATTGGAAAGAATGTTCCTTATCATTAATAATAAAAGAAATACATATTAAAATATAGAGGGCTGGAACTCTGAAAAGGTGTATTTGAATCTGATAGCAGAGCACTTAAGGCTAATTACTTACTGAAGGTGTGACAATGCTTCTATAAACATGGTGATGTGATGGCTTTCCTCACATTGGCACTTGCTGAATGTGTTGTGATGAAGTAAGTAATCAGAGGCAGGGATTGGAGGGCTGAGGGAGAGGGTCAGACTCTCTCTGAGGCAGCACACTGAGGAGAGATGATTTCAGGTTCCAGACTCCAGAGTCCAGGATCCATCTTTGACAAGCTTTGTGGCAGCTTGCCTTCCTCCTTCACTTCTCCTCCTAAAGACCAAGGACTTTGATCTTGACTCTGATCCTGAGGCCTTCCAGAGAGTTAGTCTAGACATTATATTAAAACAACCCTTCTCTTTAACCAGACTCTCAAAATATTTGCAAAGATGACAAAAGTTAGAAATAGTAAATATCAAATGGGGTGTGAAATTAATGTATTGTTGGGGGAGTTGTGAATTTGGAAAATAATGTTAAAAGTCACTAAATCGTCCATAACCTTTGATTCAGAGAAATAGCCTATATAGGCTATATAGCCTAAGAAAGGCACTTACAAGAAAGAAAAGGACCATATGTGCCAAAATATTTCCAGTGATACTTTTTTTGTGTGTGGAAGAAAATAACTAAAAATCAAGTAGATAGATATCATTATATAATGGCTAAACAAACTGTAGTGCATGAATGATGAAACATTACTATGTCATCATAAGAAAAGAGAAACATGATGAGTGCAGATAAGTTTGGGAAAAACTTATGTGAACTAATGCAAAGAAAGCTGCCAGGCAAACAATGCACACAATAACTTTAACAATATGAAAAGAAAGAATAGAAACTACAAAATAATAGAAACAATGTTGCCAAACTGTAATGCCTAAACTTGGGTCCAAAGAATAGATAAAAGAAGATATTTCTTCCCATTGTTTTTCATTTGGAGAAACATTTGTATCTGGTTGTGGGGAGAATAATCCATGAATGGAATATGTCATAAATCAGACATTTTCCAATGTGTTGATTACTTTTGCTGATTGCCTTTTCTCTCTCTCAAAAACCATTTTATAAGAACTTTCACTTTGAGAGAGGACTGAGAAAGTATTTAAGAAAAAATCTAAGTGACATAAAGGCAAAAGAGAATGCTACATGAAAGTCTAGAAACAAGGCATACTTTATTCCCAGTTTGAAGAGAGAAAATGATGATATTTCTCATTTTCCATAATGTACCAACATTTTGGACTCTTGCTCAATCAAATTTTTCCATCCCCACTTTATATTAATTTTCAGCCCAACACATTAAATTCCCAAACACAGCTATGACATGACAAATGACATCTTGTCATATCTTCAGAGTTATACCTCTCCATTCTCTATGTCTTAGGCAAAAGAATTAGCTCTTCCTTGAAGTTTGGGATGTGACAATAATCTTTCCCATTCTATGTCAGATTTATGACCTCTGGGGGCATGAACTGCCCAAGACTAGCTCAAATCAAAGCCTAACTTAACTGTGGAAAAAGAAATATCTCCTATGGTCCTTGTCCCATAGACTAGATTAGTTTTTCCCATAAAAAGTAATAAAATCATTCTCAAAGACCTAATTGGTCCAAAAAATAAGCCTCAATATTTTTATATAGCTTCTTATCACCTAAGTACAAAACCTCAGCACACAAGGAGTTGGTATTTTGTCTAACTAGACACTGAATTCTGACAAGAATGTGCTACTATGGCAAAGTGGAGGAAGGAGAGTTGATCTCAATTGAAATCTTGGTGAATATATTTCCCATGCTATCCTTCCCATATTTCCATGTTAAGGATTTTCTTAGACTAAATTGTAAATCATCTATGAGTATTTCATTTTATTCCAATGTCAAGTTTGTACTCTGCTCTGGTCTAAATTAGTCCTGATCTGGAAAACCTACAATCTAAAGGAAATCATCCTTCTAAGTGCACTGTCTGGTTAACTCCTAATTCAGTGATTCTTAGGGATATGTTTTGTCTAGATATATGGAAGGCTTTCATATTTCATGCCCTGGGCCTATCTATAGTCAGAGCTGTGGTCTGAAATCTAATTTTCTGAATTTACTTTTGAGAAGGTAATTGGGCTCTATCTCTGGAAGTGCAAAGCCACTTTCTTCATAGCAAGACCCAGGAAAGCAAAGAAATAAAAGCATCACAGAGTACCAGGTAAGTAAAGAAGTAAAAGATGGCAGAAGAAAAGGAGAAATGGAGGTATCCCAAAGTTGAGGAAGTAAGTCTGGAGACTAGATTACTCTGGATAACTTTGTTCTGCCAATTTAAATATTCAGCAGGTAACAATTTCTCAGGAAACATTAATGAAACACAAGGAGAAAAATGAGTACCATTGTAAAGGGCTAGAACTGAGCAAATGCATTTGGATAAAGACATTTAGTGATCCTGACTCCGGCTGACTTCTGAGAAGACAGAGTTTTAGCACACCATTGTCTCATCCTGAGAAATTTATTATGATTTGGGATTGTAGTCTTAAATTCAAACAGAAGTGGAACCATTCAGTCTTACATAAAGATTGCTACAGTCTACATATCGGCTAGGAAAAAAAAAAATATATATATATATATATATTAACCATTATCTCTGTTATATTGTATTTTAGTTTATTTTATTAAATACTTTCCAGTTATATGCTAATCTAGTTCAAACAGTAGTATGAGCTCCACTCTGTTGTTTGACACCTCTAGTTTAGGTCCAGTGGATGAGAAGCCCTTTAAACATTAGTAATGCCGTGAAATTCAATAGCTGCCATACAAGAAAACTAACAATCTTGCTTCCAATAAAAGGTACTTTCAAAGAAAGACATAGAAATATATTATTTCCTATAAATTACTCATTTCATCTTCAAATTGTAAAAACTAAAGTTGTATCATTGTTGAATAGAGACTTAAAATTTCTTCACAAACAGATTACAAACATATTACTACTTCTCAGTAATGCTGAGAATAGAAATGGACTAAGAGTCAGAGTACAGTCAAAACAATTTGAAGCAAAACTCTCTGATTTGTTCTGATAATGGAAAACTTCATAGGATCATAGGTTTAGAACTGAAAGGGATCTCAAAGGACATTGAACCCAACCTCCTCATTGCATAGATTAGGACCTAAAATAGAATTTAAGGGATTGGTGCAATCCCTAACAGCTAATAAGTGTTTGAGGAAGAATTTGAAAATAATGCCCTATCTATGACACCAAGTTCTTTCCCATAACATACCTTCATAAAGTCCCAGAACTATGTAGTACTAGAATCTAAAGTAACAACATTACAGGAAGCCCTCTTATATAAGTAGTTCAAGAATTATACACAAATGGCAGAGCCAAGATGGAAGAGAGAAGACATGTCTTTATCTGACTTACTCCTAGTGTCCCTCAGATGAAGACCAGATGAAGCCTCTAAACTGATTTTGGAGTGACAGAACCCACACATATTTGGAGTGCAACAAATTTCCCATAGAAGATAGTTTGGAAGGATTTCAGAAAAGTTGTGTTTCAATTGGGTAAGGGAGAAGGTGGTCAAGCACAGATGAAGCATGCAGGGAGCCAGGGCGAAATGGGGAAATGTACTGGGAGGCTCTTAGGCTATTCTGTTCTGGTTACAAGCCAGTGAATCAGCAGATTAGCTGTGAGACATTAAAAGAAAATACAAAAGACAAATAGTGGCACTCTGAACTCCAGAAAAACATGGGACTTGGCCATACCTACCCAGCACCAAAGTCAGTCAGCAGTACTAATCCCAGGAAAATGCAAAGTGACTGTCTCCTGTGGAGGAAGCTTGGGACTATTTTCATTTTTTCCTAAGAATAGACATCAATTAAAAACATGAGCAAGAAAGCAAAAAGAACTTTGATCATAGGTATCTTTTTTTTTTTTGAGTATAGAAATTTATCTTTTTTATTTTATTTTATTTTATTTAGAATTTTTTCCCCACAGTATATATGTATGAGTATTTTTTTAAATAATATTATCCCTTGTATTCATTTTTCCAAATTATCCCCCCCCTCCCTCCACTCTCTCCCCCTGATGACAGGCAATCCCATACATTTTACATATGTTACAATATAACATAGGTAGCTTTTTTGGAGAAAGAGAATAATACATCTCAAACCCTGAGGATCCTCAAGGCAAATCATCTCCAGTTTAAGCCCCAAAGGATGATATGAGTTGGTCCCCATCTCACAAGGCTTTTTTGATAGAGTTCAAAAAGGATCTTAAAAGAGAGAAGAAAAATTGGCAAAAGAAATGAAAACTTTATAAGAGAGTTTGGAAAATGAAAAACAGAAATTATTTGAAGAAAACTCCTTAAAAATAGATTTGCTGAAATGGAAAAAGCATATAGCTCCTTACAAAATAAATATGAAAAAATAAACCAATTCATTGAAAAACAGAATTTTTGGGAAAAAATATAATGAACAAAACACTTCATTTTAAAGTTCAATTTGACAAATGCAAAAGGAGATATAAAAGCAAACTGAAGAAAATAATTCACTAAAAATTGGAAATGAATGATTCAATAAAATATCAAGAATCAAACAAAACCAAAAAAAAAAAAAAAAGAAAAAAAATAGAAGAAAATTTAAAATACCTCATTGGAAAAACAACAGACCTGGAAAATAGATCTAGGAGAAACAGTCTAAGAATCAATGATAGATAGATCTAGGAGAAACAGTCTAAGAATCAATGGACTTCATGAAAACCAAGATGAGAAAAAGAGCCTAGAAATCCTCTTTCAAGAAATCATCAAGGAAAACTGCCTTGATGTCCTAGAACAAGAGGGTAAAGAGAACATTGAAAGAATTTACTGATTGCCTCCTGAAAAAACCCCAAAATGAAAACTTCAAGGAACATCTTAGCTAAATTTCAGAATTATCAAACGAAGGAGAAAATATTTCAAGCAGCCAGAAGGAAACAATTCAAATATTAAGGCGCCACAATCAGGATTACCCAGGACCTAGCAGCTTCCACTTTAAAGGAATAAAGGGCATGAAATCCTATATTCCAAAATGCAAAGGAACTTGGATTGTAGTCAATAATCAACTATCCAACAACTATCTTTCAGGGAAAAAAAAGATACACATTCAATGAAACAGGTGAATTTCATTTATTTCTGATGAAAATACTAGAGCTGAATAGAAAATTCGATCTGCAAATGCAGAACTCAAGAGAAGTATAAAAAAGGTCCTATATGAGAAGATAATATGTTTAAATCTTGAGATTTTTATCTCTGTTATATGTATACTTAGAGGGTGCAGGTATAATTTGATTTTATTGTATTGAGATAAAAAAGAAAGTAGAGGAGGAAAGATAATTCTACTGGAAGAAGAGGAAAATGGAATTAAAATGGCGTAAATTACATCTCATAAAGAGACAAAAAACACCTATTACAATTGAGGGAAAAAAGGGAGGGAGATAAGAATTGTGTAGTCTCATCAGATTTGGCTCAAAGAGAAAATATCAGACACATTTAACTTCACAGAAAAGCTTATCTCACCCTATAGGGAAGTAGGAGAATAGAGGGTAAAGGAAAGGGGGAGACTAATAAAAGGCAGAACAGAAGTAGAAGGAAAAAAATTTAGGAAAGGGAGGAGGGCTGTAAAAGAGGAGGGTTGAGGGGCTGAATGGTCAGAAGCAAAATACTAAGGAGGTGGGAAAGGGGGAAAGGAAAGAGAAAAGTATAAATGGGGGGGAAACAAGATGGCAGAGAAAACAGAGTTAGTAATTTTAATGTGAATAGGATAAACTCTCTCATAAAACAGAAACAGATAGACTAGATTAAAAGCCAGAATCCTATAATTTGGTGTTTATAGGACACACATTTAAAGCAGAGTGATACATTTAGAGTAAAGGTAAAAATAGATTCTGGAGCAGAATCTATAATACTTCAGATGAAGTTAAAAAAAAAAAAGCAGGGTTAGCAATCCTGATTTCAGATAAAGTGAAAGCAAAAATACATCTAATTAAAAGAGATAAGGAAAGAAACTACATCCTACTTAAAGGGACTATGTCTAATGAAGTGATACCAATACTAAATGTGTATGAACCAAGCGATATAGCATCCAGATTCCTAGAGGAGAAGTTAAGAGAGCTGAAAGAAGAATTAGACAGCAAAACTACACTAATGAGGAATCTCAATCTTGCTCTCTCAGAACTAGATAAATTGAATCACAAAATAAATAAGAAAAAAGTTAAAGATGTAAATAGATTTCTAAAAAAGTTAGGTATGATAAACCTTTGGATAAAATTGAATGGAGACAGAATATACTTTTTTTTTTTCCTTCAGGAATATATGGAACCTATACAACAATTGACCATGTATTTATTAGGGCTTAAAAACCTCAAAATCAAATTCAAAAAGGCAGAAATCATAAGTGCATTTTTTTCAGCTCATGATGCAATAAAAATTACAGGCAATGAAAGACTAGAGGAAAATAGACCAACAATTAATTGGAAACTAAATATTCTAATGCTAAAGAATAAGTGGGTGAAACAACAAATCATAGACAAAATATTTAATTTCACCCAAGAGAATGACAATAAGACAACATATCATTATTTATGACATGTGGCCAAAGCAGTTATTAGAGGAAATTTTATATTTCTAGATGCTTACTTGCATAAAATAGAGAAAGATAAGATCAATGAATTGAGCTAGCAACTAAAAAAGCTAGAAAAAGAACCAGTTAAAACCCCCCAATTAAATACCAAATTTGAAATTCTGAAAATAAGAGGGGGGATAAATAAAATTGAAAGTAAGAAAACTATTGAATTAATAAACAAAATTAAGAGTTGGTTTTATGGAAAAACTCACTAAGCAGGCAAATAAATAATTTTTAATAATAAACTATTTATTGATGAAAAGCTCCTCTGCATTAAATCCTATAAAAGCAACAACATCTGACATTTCTTTAATACATTAAGGACAGATATTTTCTATATCACATTAAAGTATACAGAACTTTTCATAGACATCATTACCTTTGACACTCACCACAGCAGGGTGAAGGAGGTCATTTAATTTTCCCCATTTTACACGCAAGGAACAGGATGGTCAGAGAGGTTAAATGATTTGTCAGTAGTTACAGGAATTGCAAGCATCAGAAGTGATTTTTGGAACTCAAATCTTCCTTCATTATATTTAGTATTCTATTCACTAAGTGATGTCCACTGTCCAACTCTACAAAGAAGAAAATCCATTCATGCAGAGAATAAGAATATCCTCTCTCCTCTGTTAATCTGTTTCCTATTCATGAACTATCATTTGTTCTTTTTTCTGGCATTACAACTAAATTAGAGATGAATCCTGGGATGCCAAAACAAGCTAAAAAGAAAGGCATCATCATATTGAATGAGGAGAAACTGAAGGTTGGTATAGTTCACCTTAAATCTTAAAAAGCAAGCTTTGCAAATTGGTGAATAGTGAAGAAATTGTGTGCTAAAATGGCAGTGCTTTTTCTTGTATATTTACTAAATAGTATGTCAGATGGCGAGCCAAATGAGAAGAGTCAAGAAGGCCTAAGGCCAAGTCCTGATTGTGACACACACTGGCTATTTGATCCTGGATAATTCAACTTATCTCTCTGGGCCTCAGATAAGTGTCTAAGAATCTAAATTACCGAGAAGTTCTTCATTGGTATAGAATAGATGGATTCCCCATGGAATTCCTTAGATCAAGGAAATTCCAAGCCCCCATTAAACAAGGAGGGGAAGCTGGGATTAAAAGAGGCATCACAAACTCCTTGAGTTTCAATGTCATCAGATATAGGAGAGTTCTGGCTAATCAAACATTCTGAATTATAAAGAATACACATGCATGCACATACCATGTACACACACACATACAATATATACATTAATAATTGTCAAAGAAGAAGATGAACAAATATCCTTAACATTAATACCGCTGAACAAGATTACTCTCCCTTTGGCTATTATAAAGGTATGGAGATAGTTTGCATTACTTTGAGTTAACTTTATAACCATTAATTAATCATTTCAGAATAAATAAAAAGATGGATCAACAAAAAGATAATTAAGGAGGATGCTTATTAGGATTATCTGACTCAAAATTTTGCTAGGTCAGCATGTGGTTTTTTTTTTTTTTTTTTTAAATTAACAAGGGAATTTTAGTTTCCTTAGACCTTCCTTCTCATTAGGTCTTCTTTATTTCCTTTGAAAAAAAACAAACATACCCATTTTTTCTTTCTTTTTCTTTTATTTTTTTTCTTTCTTTCCTCACATTCTTCAGTATTTTAAAATTTTTTTTCTTTTTTCTTCCCACATTTCCTTCCTTCATTTCTTCCTCCCTCTCTCTCTTTTCCTTCTACTTACCTTTATTCCTCCCTCTCTTCTCTCCTTCCTCTCTCCCTCTTCTTCCTTTGATCTTCCCTTCTTTTCCTCCATCCCTCCTTCTCTTTCTTCTTTCCTTCTTCCCTCTGTCCTATCTCTTTCTCCCTTCCTTCCTTCCCTCCCTCCCTTTTTGCTTTTCTCTCTTTGTTCCTTCCTTCCTTCCTTCCTTCCTTCCTTCCTTCCTTCCTTCCTTCCTTCCTTCCTTCCTTCCTTTCTTACTTCCTCTCTTCCTCCCTCCCTCCCTGCCTTCCTTCCTCTTTTCCTCTCTCCCTCCCTTCCTTCCCTCCCTCCCTCTCTCCTTCCTTCTCTCCCTCCCTCTCTCCCTCCCTCCCTCCTTCCTTCCTTCCTCTCTTCCTCCCTCCCTCCCTGCCTTCCTTCCTTCCTCTCTTCCTCCCTCCCTCCCTGCCTTCCTTCCTTCCTCTCTTCCTCCCTCCCTCCCTGCCTTCCTTCCTCTTTTCCTCTCTCCCTCCCTTCCTTCTCTCCCTCCCTCTCTCCCTCCCTCCTTCCTTCCTTCCTCCCTTCCTTCCTTCCTTCCTTCCTTCCTTCCTTCCTTCCTTCCTTCCTTCCTTCCTTCCTTCCTTCCTTCCTTCCTTCCTTCCTTCCTTCCTTCCTTCCTTCCTTCCTTCCTTCCTTCCTTCCTTCCTTCTTTCCTTCCTTCTTTCCTTCCTTCTTTCCTTCCTTCCTTCCTTCCTTCCTTCCTTCCTTCCTTCCTTCCTTCCTTCCTTCCTTCCTTCCTTCCTTCCTTCCTTCCTTCCTTCCTTCCTTCCTTCCCCCAGTTTTGTGCTTATTTATTATTAAAATAGAACTGATGCTTACTTACAATGTCAAAGGATAATAATTTCTTAAAGGCAATGATCTCTTGGCACTTAATCTCAAGGCAGGTGCTATGGAAGGATCACAACCCTGAGCTCAGGGCTGTTAGTTGTAGGATTGAGTGGTTGATAGTTCAGTGACCACAGTGATATAGACACAGGATAATTTCTCCCATGCACATGTTCTAAAATAAAGCATAGAGGGGAACTAATTAACATTGATTGATGATGTACATATCTTCAGGTTACAGAAAAGTGCACTAGATAATGGGCTTCTTCAGGGTTCCCTGCACATTTGAAGAGGAAGTCATCATGAAATGGTCTCAGTGTGTCTCAAGGGCAATTTAATTCTTACAGTCATTTACCAAGCACCTACTATGCATGAAGCACTGTGGTATTTGTTAGGGGTAAAGATACCAAAAAAAAAGAAATAGTCTCTTCTCTCAAATATCTTAGTGAGAGATATCTGTATAATTAAGAATCAAAGGCCATTATTTATATTGTTTTTGAAGCCTCAGTTAAATACACAAGAAAATCTCTTGAATACTTCTTTATTCCCCTCTGAACTCTACTAGAGGGCTTCACCTTTCTTCAGTAGTCTTTTTATCCTGGAAGATCCCTCCACTCCTTCAGTCTTGGAGTCTCCATCTTCATTCCTTCATGTTTACTCTTTTATTTCTCTTAATTATCACTCACGACTTTCTGGACCTTTTTCTCTGCCATAATCCCTTGCATTAGAAGTGCATGCAGGTTATAATTTAATAAAATTTCTTGAATTAATTTATCAACTTGGGCCAATAGTACTTCAGATTAGCTTTTTTTAAAATCAACTCTGAAAATAAGCATATACCCCATGTTTAAGTCAAGGATTTATGATTTTTTTTTGGTAATGATTCCCTTTGATAATCTTGTCAAAGTTATGGACCCCTCCTTACAATAATGTTTTTAAGTGTATAAATTCAAATGCATAAGATTACAAAGAAAACCAATTATTTGGAAATATAGCTATCAAATCATTTTAAAAATTCACAGACTTGAGGTTAAGAATTCCTAGTTAAAGGAAATCTGTTCTGGTAACTTAAGGCATCAATTGTATCACATAATTTGATAGCTTTTTGATCTGCTTCATTCCAGACTTTGCCTGGTTGGACTATGAAGCATCAATAGGAATTGAATTAATTTAACCCAATACAACTGACTGGGGAGTTAGTATTTATTTGCAACAGTGTGTTATTGCTTTCCAAGTAACCAAGCAGGAGGCCTACGGGAAAAGAAAAAAAGAAAAACTTTGACAATTTTGTTCAAAAGTTTTAACTTGTTTGAACTGCTTTTACTCCCAAGCACACACAGCAAGTGAGCACAAACTTACTATGTGTTGCCTGGTAAAAGTCCTTGGGGAAAACTGCTTTGTTAATGATAATTCATAGTTATAATTAGCCTATGGATCATTTATACTGAATGGATACTTCTAAAGTGTTCTGGGGAAAGAGGTTGCTCTATACAAAGATTATATATGTTCTTTACAAATCGTGTTTTAATTTACTAAGCAACCCTTTTTTTCCATTGGACAAATAAAGATGAGGATTTGCTTTATTCAGAAGGGCCCTTGTTATCTTCAATTCCAATTCAATAGAAACTGAAATAATGAGGTTTTATTACATTCTATGTGTCTTCTTGCCTTTTCTGAGCCAGTTCCTGAGTCTGTAGATAAACTCTAACTCTTTTATATAATCTTGCTCTGTGGAAAGGACAAGGATAAATTTGGAGGGGGAGGTGGGAATTAAATACTATCCTGGTAAACTGAATGGCTTACTAAAATCCTGAAAAGTAGGGCAAATGTTCCCCCGAAAAAACTAATTTTTTGGTAATCTCATTATAATATTAGCATGGCATATTGAATTTTTTCATTAGTTAAAAATTTAAAATAAGATTATCTCACATTTTTACTGTTCCTATTTGTTTTATCTTTCTTTCTGTTTTTATAATATTAAGGGTAGATTGTGACCTAGCTGAGAGAATTAGAATCCTATTTCCATGAAGATGTTAAACTCTAATTCAGATTTTTATTTCCATGAGGCAAAAAAGATAACATTAAGGAAATGTGCAATAGGCTAGTCATGTGACAAGAGAGATAGGTGTCTAAAGGACAGTCCTCCTCTCCACTGTTATTCTCATATTATCAAGGGAAGTCAAGCAAGGCCCATAGTACTTAAGGTGGGATCTTTGGGTCAACTCATAGCATGACAGAGACAAAAATTCTATAGGAGTCTTGGGCAGATATGGACTAATTGTGATCTTCACTGCTGTACAGAAAACCCACTGGAATCACAGATGTATTTGAGTGTTTGAGTTATTTACTATTGCATAGAAGTGTGCTAAATTATTTCCAAGAGAGCAAACAACTTTTGTGTCTTTCATCAAAATCAAAGGAAAAAAGCACATGAAAAACAATGTTGTACCTTGAGAGGTGGAGTGGTATGATGTTCTAGACCAATGGTCCTCAAACTTTTTAAATAGGGGACCAGTTCACTGTCCCTCAGACTGTGGAGGGCTGAACTATAGTAAAAACAAAAACTATGAACAAATTCCTATGCATGCAAATTGCATGCAAATATACACGCTGCATATAGCTTATTTTGAAGTGAAGAAACAAAATGGGAACAAATACAATATTTAAAATGAAGTAAAGTTAAATCAACAAACTTACCAGTATTTCAATGGGAACTATGGGCCTGCTTTTGGCTAATGAGATGGCCAATGTCTGGTTCCATATTTGTCACAGCTAGTCATAACAAGTGATGCAAGTGTGCTTCCATTAGTCTTGATCTGGTTGGAGATTTCAAAGGTTTCATTCTAGAAAAAGTCTTTTCACAGATGTAAGTGCTGCCAAAGAGGGTTGCCATTTTGAGTGCATGGTTCCTGAGATGAGGATATGTCTCAGAGGGGAGAGATGCATAGAAATTATGAAGGCTGTGACTTGAATGCATCATTCAGAGAGTCACAATTCTGCAGTTCAGCCAGGTCCATTTGGTAAATTGTATCCACATTTTAAATAGAAAATGGGTTACAGAAAAGCTGTATGTCCTGTTCATGGAGATGAAGCTCTTTAAATCTACATTGGAACTCCTTTTGCAATTTTTCCAATGAATCCACACATGTTTTGTTTGGGAATGCAATCAGCGGTTTTTCTACTAACAGATTTTGAGTTGTGGTGAGATGGCAGAAGTTTTTCTCCTTCACTGGTTTGATGAGGAGGCCTAATTTTACTTCAAATGCTTTGACATGTGATTGCATATCACAGATGAGCTTCCCCTTTCCTTGAAGTTGCATATTGAAATTGTTGAGTAGCTCTGTTACATCTGTCAGAAAAGCAAAGTGCCATTTCCATTCTGCATCATTGAGCTCTGGTATTTCTTTGTTTTTTGAAAGCAGAAAAGTTGTAATCTGTGAAAGTAAATCATAGAAACGTTTCAAAACTCTCCCTTGACTCAGCCAATGGACTTCTGTGTGATATAGAACAATTTCTTACTTAACATTTAGCTCAGACAGAAATTTCTGAAATTGTCAGTGATTTATTGCATTAACTCTAATGAAGTTAACACAAGATACCACAATTTTCATAACAGAGTCCCACTTCAGTAATTTACTACACAGCGCTTGTTGGTGGATGAGGCAGTGTATGGCTATTTTTGTGAAGCAGAAGCAGCTAAATATTTCATCACCGACCTGAATTTGTCTAGAAGCTCTAACCAACAAGAGCAAATTGCAGTTTATACTTTCTTCTTTGTTCAATGACTGATATCTTTGGAGCTGTCAATGGAATGAATTGGCTTCAAGTGCTATTTATTTAGACCATATCTCATTCTTATTCTTTCAAAAAGAGAAACCTGATTGAGGGTAATTATGTACTCTATGAGCCTAGATAACCCCTTGCTGGCTGTACTGAATACTGCTAATACTTGACATCATCCATGATCTGGATTTGAATAATTTGGGTCCTTCTTAAATTATTCCAGGGAGGGGATTCTTCTAGTGATCCCATTTAAACCACTATTCTTTGTCCCATCAGACAATCCAATCCCATTGGATTTTAGCTAGAAAAGCTTTGACTATAGCAAGTCTTCTTAAACTTTTTCCACTTATGACCCCTTTTTACCCAAGAAGTTTTTACATTATTCCATCTAAAATATGAGCCAAGGTGTTTCTGGCAGTGTTTGTGCATGTACAGGGCAAAATGTCATTCACAACCAAGACTGCAGTGAAGATACATGATGTAATATGGACAAGTGCTGCCAGAAACACTTTGGATTAATTATGTGCTTAATTTTTGAATTTGTTTTTGGTCATTGCATTAAAAACCTAAATTTTTCATGACTCCCACATGGTACAGGATCGTGACCTAATGTTTAAGAAGTTTTGGACTATAGCACCAGTGAATTTGTCATCTGAACGTCTATCTAATGAAATTTGTCAGAAGGCTGGCTATTAGGTTGAATAATTTTTAATTACATCAGTTTACAAGTTTGTAAATGATACAGTGAATGCTGTGATCTACACTGGTGGAGGATTAGTCAATAAAATCATGGATCTTTTGAACTATTCAAGTAATAACTAACATTGATGCACTTTATGGTAGGAAAGCATTTGAAATGACTTCAGTCAACCTTCATAATGCTCCTGGTAGTAGATTAATAAAATACTAATAATACTACATAACAGATTAGGAAACCAAGAAGTTTAAGAGATTTGTGACTTTTCTTGTAGCTATTGGTAGCTGTACCATGATTTGAACCAAGATTTTTTTTTTTACTCCAAAATCAGTCCATTTCTAACTATAACATAGTTTCATTACCAGTCTTCCTTGCTCTAATCAATCAGTATGTATCTAATCATTTATCTACACACAATGATAAAAATTTATCTTCTTTATTTTTTGACATTATTATTGCTATCTTTAGATTTTACTTCAGTTTCACTTCCAAAATATGTCTCTTCTCACTGACCAACCTAGCAATTCATACCTTGTAACAACAACAAAAATAAAGAAGGTTGGGAAAACAGTTCAGCAAACATATCTATTTAGTCTGACAATCTATATGAGCTATGTAGTTGAGATTTATTTATCTAATCCTAACCTTTCTTCTGACCTCTAATTTAATATTACTAACTGCCCACTGGGAATTTTGGATTTATATCTCATAGACATTTAAGCTCAATGTAGCCAAAATAGAATTTATTTTTTCTCCCCTCTCCTAATTTTCCCTCTTTTCAACTTTCCTAATATAATTAAAGGCAATATCATTCTTCCAGTCACCACTGCTTAGCTTAAGTTTACTCCATGTGTTCAATCCCTTGCCAATTTTTGTTGTTTTTTACTTTTACAACATTTCTTAGATAGTTCCTTCTCTTTACTCACGTAGCTAACATGCTAGTCGGGATTCTCATCACCATATTCTTCTGGTTGCTTTCCCTGTCTTAAATCTCCCTTCACTTCATTTATCTGCCAAAGTGATCTTCCTAAAGTACATGTCTGATCATGTCACCCTCAGAATCCCCAACAAAAACTAGTGGTTTTTCATTACCTTCAGGGTTAAAAATAAAGTTCTCTGTTTGGCTTTTAAAGCCATTTAAAACCTGGTTTATTTTTGCCTTTGCAATCTTCTTATACTTACCCCTCTCCATACATTCTATAATCCAGAGATACCAGACTCTTTGCTATTCCTTTCACATAAAACACCATCTCTTGACTGTGGATTTTTATTGGTTGTCCTGCATGCATAGAATACTCCCCTTTCCCTTCTCTAATGCTCTCACTTTTCTCACCTCAAATCCCTTTTCTTCCTTCCTTCCTTCCTTCCTTCCTTCCTTCCTTCCTTCCTTCCTTCCTTCCTTCCTTCCTTCCTTCCTTCCTTCCTTCCTTCCTTCCTTCCTTCCTTCCTTCCTTCCTTCCTAACTTCCTTCCTTCCTTCCTTCCTTCCTTCCTTCCTTCCTTCCTTCCTTCCTTCCTTCCTTCCTTCCTTCCTTCTTCCTTCCTTCCTTCCTTCCTTCCTTCCTTCCTTCCTTCCTTCCTTCTTTCTTTCTTTCTTTCTTTCTTTCTTTCTTTCTTTCTTTCTTTCTTTCTTTCTTTCTTTCTTTTCTTTCTTTCTTTCTTTCTTTCTTTCTTTCTCTTCTTTCTTTCTTTCTTTCTTTCTTTCTTTCTTTCTTTCTTCTTCTTTCTTTCTTTCTTTCTTTCTTTCTTTCTTTCTTTCTTTCTTTCTTTCTTTCTTCTCTTTTTTGTTACTTTTCCTGCTCTTCCCCACCTTCCTTCTGAAATTATCTCCCACTGACCTTGTATATATTTTGTATATACATAATTGTTTTTATCTTCTCTCCCCTCTTAGAATGTGAGCTCCTTGAGCTGTATATTTTTTTTTCTTTGTATTCCCAATGCTTAACATAGTTCTGGGATATAGTAGAACATCAATAAATATTTGTTTATTTTGAAGTTATTTGCTTATTTCAGTTAAGAGGAAGGATACAATTTTTTTTTCTTTTTTTCTTTAAGAAAAAGTTTTGGCATGATAATTATGTAACATTCTATTTTAGTATTTTTTCATATCATTTACATTGCTATAATCTTTGTGAATATTATTTTCTTGATCTGCTCACATCATTTTTTATAAGTTCATAGTAGTCTTCCCATCCACGTCTGATTTTTTAAATAAAATTATTTCTTATGATGAGGTAATATTCCATTATATTTAGGTATTACATTTTACTTAGATATTCTTTAATCAAATATATATTTATTTTATTTCAGGTTGCTTAGTACCACAGAAAGTATTTCTACAAATATTTTGGTCTATTTAAAATCTTTCTTTCTGACTTTAGTATCCTTGAATAAATAGGCAGTTAAGTAAAGCAGTGCCCATGAGCATGTATTCTCAAAGACCTGAAGTCAAATCTGTCTTGAGACACTTAGAAGATTTGTAACTCTAGGAAAATCACTTAATCTCTGTCTGTTAAAACCAACTACTTCCAAAAGATATTGTGAGCATCAAATGGGATAATATTTGTAATGTACTTATCATAGTGCCTGGCATATAATAGATACTTAATAAAAGCTAGTTCTCTTTTCCTTCCATGGTCCAATACTGAGAAAAAAGTTGATGCCTTACAGACATGATATAATCTTTCCATAAGCAAGAAGTAATGACAGGCAAAAAAACTGTCATTCTGATAAAAAACAAAATTGATTGTCAATGTCCCACCTATCATTGCAGCACCTAGAAAGATTGTTTTCAGTGGTGAAGAAAGCACTTTGTAAACATGACATACTATATAAATGTGAATTGTTATTATTATTATTGTTCTGAAATACTATATAAAGCATGACAAATCTCACTGTCTCTTGCTGATAGCAATTTTCTAGGTAATCAATGCAAATTTTTCCAAGGCCTTTAAGGAGAAGGATCATTTCTTTTCTACATTCCATTCTTCAGAGTATCTAGTGGAAATATACAAAATTAATTGAATAAAAATGAGTATTATTGTGAAAAGTCTATAACTCCCATGTGATTTAGCAATAGAATCCTAATTTATTTTTTAATGATACAAAGATCAATATTACAAAACATTTATAAAAGTACATGAAATATTAAAGAAATGTGCCTAGCACACACAAAAATATCTCTAAAATTTAGCTATTTAAAATCAATCCAATATTGAACAAAAAGCAGAGTGATACAATTAAAAGGATACTGGTCCTGGAGATGGAGGAGCTGAGCTTAAATCTCACTTCTGACATTGTGAAAACTTGTATAATTTATCTAGTCTCCCTTGATTTCAATTTTCTCATCTACAAAATGAGAGTTGGACTATATGGCCTTTGTCCTTATGAGCTGTATATTGGAGCCATCATATCATCAGAGGTCCTAATCATGCTGCTCACTTTCATCACAGCTTATTTTCTAGATTGCTCCAAATCTATACTTTCATATTTTAATTCTAAATGCTTTCTCCTTCTAAGGATGACTCTACTCTGAGAGCAAATAAATGATTAGTGATTCTTTATTGGAAATTCCAGGTCAACAAACTTTCTAGCCATACTCTTCACTTTCCTTCTGACTCATTCTTCAGTTCACATCATTTACTTTGCTCCTAACGGATCCAACTTTCTAGTCCCTGTCTCCCCCTCAGGTCTTAGCACTTGGCACAGTGCCAGGCACACAGTAATCATTTAATAAGTGCCAAATCTATCTATCTATCTATCTATCTATCTATCTATCTATCTAAAATATCTTCTGAAAATTAACTACAAAGTCCTAATTTCAAAGCCCTACAATTTAATGACATAATTCATCAGTTTAGTTTGTTACATTGGTTTGTTACATGTGACTCACCTTACAGTAGGATCTGTATATTATGATCCTATAGGTTAAGGACAAGGACCATTTGGTAACCATAAGATCCTCCCAAAGTTGAGCACCAAGGGGGATAATAAAGAATGTTACATAATATAGTTCAAAATTAAGAAATGAAAGAGGGCAAATACCTGCAGATTATTTAGAAGTCTCATACTTATCTGTTATGAATATTTTCTTTCAGAATAAATCTGGAAGGAACTGGACATAGCAAGCATTTAATAACACTAGAAAAAAAAAAGAAAATTATTGTCTTAACAAATGGAAAGCAATCACTGACAAAAGTCTTTAGAAAGTCAGAACATCAATTCTGATAGATCAGATAGATTTAAGGCAGTAAAATATGTACATGTATTTATAACAGTTCCAATCTATTAATCAAATTGATAATTGCTAAATATGGGGAATAGACAAAAGCAAAGACATTGACCCTGATTATTACTATATCCTCAAGAAATTTAACCATTAAATGGCTATCACAACAAGGAGGCTGAAAAAGTTCATAAACTGCACTCATTCAGCAAACACTTTATTTCTTCAACAAACAGAGATACCTGATAAATAAGAACTATACCAATTTGGAATCTAAGCTCATTTGGAACATATAAAGGAGATGACAGAAGATTTCAGGCATTATTGTCTTACCAAAGAAAAGTCAAAAACTTAATGGAGGGAAAGAAAAAAATGTAAAAACTTTGCATCAATTCAAACTAAGCCAGATTATCTCCAGAATACTATCTGTCTGTTTATCTATCCATCTATCTATCTATGTGTGTATTTCTCACTGTAATCTCCTCTCTTAGCTTCAGAGATACCATAGTCCCAATTGCTCCTTGTCTCTCTAATTGATTCTTTTCTTTCTCTTTAGTTGGTTCCCCCATCATCTTCTTTGTCTCCATTCTTTTCTTTGACAATCTCATTCATTCTATTGGCTTCAATTATTACCACCAAATAGATGACTCCTAAATCTATAGCTCCAGTTCTGATCCCTCTTCTGAACTTCAAATTCATATATCCACTGTCTACATAATTTCCCTGTCTGGATGAGCCACTGGCAACTACACCTGATATGTGCAAGACCAAGCTAATTACTTTCCCTCTTAGCCTACTCCTTCTAATTTTTCTTTTCCCTTTTTAATATCCCTGTCATGGCACAACTACTCACTTATTTTATCTTGTTCATAATCTTAGAATTATCTTCAAATATCTCTCACAGCCAATTAGTTGTTTAATTCCATCTCATCAAGATCTTTTGAATAGATCTATCTATTCTGTTACCATGCTAATATAGGTTAATACTAAGTATTCTTTATCTTACTGACAAAATAAATTTTCTTACATGTAGAGCTAATCATATGAGTCATTTGTTAGAAAAAAAATAAAGCAACTTCCTAGTATTTGAGGCTATAATTACTACCATTGAACATGTCTAAACTTATTTTTTATTACTTTTCTCCATCCATTGTGCAAACCAGACATCTCTCTTTCTGAATATACTCTATACTTTTATGCAGGCTATCTACTGTTTCGAATCTTCTTTTTCCTTCCTTTGTCTTCTAATTAGAGAAAGCAAATTGTAATGGATTAAATATTAGATTTGGTATAAGGTGATCTGAGATATATCTCAAAAACTGTATAACCTTGAATAAGTCCCTTTTGCTTCCAGAGCCTCAGTTTCCTCATCTATAAAAATAGGATAATTACATATGGGCTATCCACTTTACAAAGTTGTTAGGGAAAAAAAAAAGCTATACAAATGTGAGCATTTATTGTTGAAATTCTGTCCATTCTTTTTTAAGTTCTATTCAAATTTCATTTTGTCTTGAAGTCTGGTCTCCTCTTATTGGTAATGACTTATCTTCTCACCTCATGTTGCATTATTTTTTATAACTAAAGCCAGTAAAATTTCATATCATATATAATAGTTATTACAATTGTTGTCTTATACTCTTAGTAAACTTTAAGCTCATTGAAGATAGGGGATATATTTTCAAACAATATTTATCTCTGTAGTGCCTAGTTCTATAGATTCTTATGCACCATAGAAATGAATAAATGCTTTGCTCTTTTTTTTTTGCATTTATAGTTGACAAATAGATGGGAATTTGAACAGATTTACTAGCATTTTAAGATAAATTGCTGTACAAATATAATAAACATTTTATTATATTAAATGCCTGCTATTTATTAGGCACTGTTGAGAATACAAAAAGGAAAATGAAAGACAGTCCCTGACCTCAGGGAGCTTACAATCTAATGGAGGAAGACAGTTCACAAAGGGAAATTTAAAAGGAAGGAGAGAATGTTGGTGGAATCAAAACCAAGCAAAGCAGCTAGTAGGAGATGAATAGGTAGCTGGAAATTATAAGCCCTTTATAATGAAAGCTTTGGGAATTTTTACAAATGAAAGGAATGGAACAATTGACAGTACTGCTGATATACACTCATTATCAATTATAACATGGTTATAATAATTGAACATAATTATTAATACAAATAAATAAATATTATTATTAATGGTGGGATTACCACATTTGGACCCTACCATCTCAGTACTCCATGTTATATGAAACAAGATAAATGACATTTAAGAGGATCAAGTGAGGAAGGATATATAGTTCTGACTAAATGCACAAATAAATCCATGCTGAAGTTCATATAGCTTTGAAAGATGTTTAGGAATTTATATAAAAATAGTTCAAAGTTGGAAAACACTTCAAAATAATAGAAAAATCTATAGGCTATTAAAAATGATGAATCAAATACTAGTAACTATCAACCTACCTTCCTTACTGAGTAAACTGGCTCATAGCTTTTGGTTATTTATTGACTGAACTATAACTAATGGTATATTGATTAAGGTTTAATAATTAGCTATCAGAAAAAATTAAAAAATACAACAGAGTTTTAAGTTTAATATGCATAATTAACATTTTCTCCATCATTTTAAGTCTAGATAATCAACAAAATAATAAATAATAAACCAAGCCCTTATTCATAGTATTGCCTATGTATTGAAAATGCTCACACTGGAATTTTACAAATTGGCTCTTCTGTACTACATTCCTGAATACAGCTCTTTTATCAGGGAGAGTTTTCTAACTACTGCAATTCAGCAGATCTTAATAGAGAACTGGCCTTGAAAAAGCTAAGTAACTGAAGCCCAGTAACTGGTACCAGACAATACTTTAGTGACCACTTGAATATCAAAGCTGATGGAGATGATGAAAACATTAATGATGATACATCCAAAAGTGAAAATATATCCACTGATCAGTAGAGAGCAATAGGATTAGGTCATCAGAAGAAATCTACAATTCTGCAGTACTGAAGATATGAGTTGTTTCCTATGGATGTGCATTGGCTATAGGATTCCATGCGTGTAGCTTTTCTCATGTACCTCCTATCCAACTATCTTTCTTATTCAAATACACTTTTTCTCTTTTGGTATTGTGGTAACTCATGGTAGAATGTACCTTAGATATGCTTATGGAGATCTTTTCTTATAGCTTTATTTCCTGTGCTATTTGATTGAGTGCATTTTCTCTTGAAATGATGTGCTCTCTGGATAGTTGGCAAGAGCAAACACATTAGTTTCAAGTGAGTAGCAACATACATGTTAGTTTGAACTTGGAATAACTTTTCAAGGGTAGGGGTTATGGGATGCATGTGCCTCAGATGCTATTCTTTCCAGGAATAGGGAATCACAAACACCTGCTACCCATCCCCATGTTACCCTCAACCTCAAGGACACAATTGCATTTGCCTTCTCTTTCTTTATCAGTGTTGTTCCAATCTTCTGACACTAAGTGAGTGTGAGTTAATAAAATCCACAGGCAATCTAATTTGGACAAATAGTTTCCTCTCCCACTCTGAAACTTTTACCAGAAAAACTAACAAAATCAAATTCAATTCTTCTCCCTGCTTCAAGGTATAACAATGAAAGAGCATAAAAGTAGAGAGTAAGTGAACCAGAAAATGGGAAAAGAGAGATAGAGAAGAGGTGTTTAGTCTCAGACCCTGGAAACTGACTCCTTTAAGACATAAAAGTTGAGGGAAGAGGTAGTCTTCCATATAGCATATACCAGCCCTGTGTCAAAAGGCACCTATGGAGAGGTATATTATGTAACAATTTATCTTTCTGCTTATAAGCTCTATGAACTTCTTTTTCTACTGTTGGATTTCTGATATCCTGAAAGCTAGTTTCCACCAGAGTTCTTCTTTTGCCTTTTGGCTGCCAGGCACTTGTCTCCTCTACACCTATTTTATAATTCCTTCCATGCCACTGAAAGGGATAAAGGCTGAACCTGTGATTTCATTGCTGGAGTAGGAACCAGGAGAAATAAACACTGATTAAGTACCTACTCTTTGCCAACTCAGTTTGGCAGCTTCTCTGCAGTTTAGAATCTTAGAGCATTTCCTAGAGCAATGAGAGATTACATGACTTGCCTAGGGTCACCTAGTATTTGTCAATCATGACTTAAATTCAAATCTTTCTATGTTCAAGCCTGATTCTTTATCCTTACTACCATGTGGCATTCCTAATGTGGCAAAATCATTCACTCCGAGTAATCCCCAAAAATCTATGTACTCAACTCTAACTCTTTTTGGAACTTTTAACCTGTATCTGCAATTCTCTCCAAGATATTTTCACCTAAATGTCCCACCAGTGCCTCAAATTTTATGTCCAAAATAGAGCTCAGTATGTTTCCTACAAAAATGGTTCTCCTTCTGACTTCATTATCAATCCCATTTACCTTGTTTCCCAAATCTACCATCTAGCTCCATTCTTAAATCCAATCAGTTACTGGAGTCTATCAGTTTTCTTTCTGTAACATCTCTTAAATATCCCCTTCTTTCTAGCTTCACTGCCACCATTCTATTCTAGAACCACTCATCATTACCTTTATCCTGAACCTTATTACCTTCTCCTGAAATCATTACAGTAGCCTCCTAATTGATATTTCAGTCAAATTTCCTCTAAGTTATTCTTTATATCTCTAGTAGGATTGGCTTTCTAATAAACATACCTTGGTTATGCTAAAAAGTTTTCAATGGTTTCCTGTAGCCAAGTAAAATTCAAACTCTGTATATCTTAGCACTATACTACCTTTCCAACTCTGTTTGACATTACTTAGCCTATATGCAACTTAATCTCCAATCAAATTAGTTTACTTTATAAACTTTTAACAGGTACTAAACTCTTATACCTCCCTGACTCTATTCATGAGTGATAGTTTGACATAACAGATAGAATATGAAATTTGAGTTATAAAGAGCTGGGTTTACATGTCAACTGGCCTACAGAGGCCAAAGTGGGCAGACAGAGCAGAACAACTGTGCAGAGACTAAGATAAAGTTTATTTTCTAATGAGGAAAATGGTTTGCAAGCAAGAAGAGGCACTAGCCACAAGTGCTATCTTCCCCACCCTCCCACCCTCCAGTAGGGGAGGCACTTTAGTGTGGGCAGATCTCAAATCTATATCTATCTATATCTACATCTATATCTATATCCATATCTATAGCTATAGCTAGAACTATCTATATTTTAGCAGCTACACTGTAGCCCTAGAAATGAAGGGCAACAACAAGAATGAAACAAGTTTGATTCATACAGAGCTTCATGACCAGTACTGCAGGTGCTTCTCCAAGCCTGAAAAACACCTGGTATTAGTTAAAGCAATACAATAGTTATATGAAACAATTCTGGGATTTTGCTATGGCTTAGTTCATCCAGAGGGTGAGTGCAAAGAATTGTTATTATGCTAAATTTAGGGCATAGTTTGCTTGTTGAGTCTTAGCTCTGGAAAACAAAGTGTCTCCTAATAGTATCTTGACATACAAATCTTGCCTTTTACATGATCAGGTCTGTGATTCTAAACAAGTCATCTCATCTTTCAGAATTTCCTTTTATGTAAAAATGATGCTAATAATATGTATAGAGTCTCCCTTTCAAGGATAATGTGAGACAAATGAAATAATGTATATGAAGCACTTAATAAACTTTTACATTTATATAGCAAAATATTATAAAAAATTCCAGTTGATATTGCTATTAATTCAGGTTATTACTCATACATAGAATGCCCTCTCTTCCCTTCTTGTTTATTGATTATCTACCTATTTTCTAAAACCCAAATCAAATACCATTCCCTCAAGGAAACTCTTCCTGATCCCTTTGTTGATAAAATGAACAAACAATGGCAACAACAACAAAATAACAACAACAAATATTTTCCTTAGGCTTTATATGGCTCTTTTTTTTTTTTTTTTTTTTTGGACTCTTTTATACCCCTAGCAGGCAATACTGGATACTATAGCTGTCCGTTTGTTGTAGCTTTCTTATTCCCCATGAGACTGTAAGTTCCTTGAGGACATATACTTTATGTTTCCTAAATTCCATATCTCTGTCCAGTATTTAACATAGGCTACTATAAAAGCTTGCTAGACATTTTTGCATTAATTTTATGACACTGTCTATGACAGTAAGTGTGGATATGGAATCCATCCAAATGTCATCCCTAAGATATAAAATAAAATTCCAAAAGCCACCTCAGCGCTGTGAATGAAGTGTGTTTAGTACTATGTAAAACATCTGCCTAATTTATTTATCTTTATTCTAAGAGCAATTATGCAGAAGAAAAACAACTTAGTAAAGCAAAGGTCTAGAATTGAGGTTTAATTTATTCAGACTTCATAATCTCCAAGGATAATAAAAGGTAGTAAATCCCAAACTAAACAAAGTCAGCAGCAGGAAGCCTTTTAAAATTTATTCTGTTCTAGATTTGCAGCAGTTAAATCATACAGTGATTTATCTTAGAATACAATGTTTTCAGTGCTGCATATGTTTAAAACATTAGCTGTTTCCCTCATTCTAAAACAGAGAACATTTTTGATTAACAAGACTTTTCTTCTTCTCAATAATGGAGAAAGAGTTTTATTATGTGACAAAGTGTAACACTGTTATATTTCAACTTGTAAAATTTCTTCAATAATAATATGCATTCAGGGCAATTTAAAAAATATAAATATAGAATTGGATATAAAGGATTTGACAAATGCAGAACTTTCTACACATCTAAAGAAAATGATGGAAACTCTCTAGGACTTCTCATGATGAACTATTCTCAGAAATTAGCTTCCCAAACTCCTCCCCTCCCTGTATTTTTTTTTCCCTTCAAGCCAGTGGATAGAGCATTAGATTTGCAGCCAGAAAGAACTGGATGTGAATTGTGATTCAGCCACTCAGTAGCTATATGATCTCCATTTCCTCATCCATAAACTGTGGATCAAAGAGCTTTAAGGTTTGTGTTTTGCTTTACCTCCATGATCTCATTTGATCTCATGACAAATCTAAGTGCTATTTTTATACCTATTTTATATATGAAGAAATTGAGGGTGAGAGAATTTAAGTTGCTCAGGGTCATACTAGAAAGTGGCTGAGTCAGAATTCAAATTCACATCCTCCTGAATCTAAATCCAATGCTCTGTCCATGATTCCTATTCCCATACTGATAATACCTATCTTGCAGAGTTGTTGTAAAAATCAAATTCAATAAAGTATGTAAATAATTTTGTAAACTTTAGTACTATTAAATTTTGGTAACTATTATTGTTACCCTTTATAATAAGTGAAATTGCCCAAAATGCAGTTAAAAAGTTGCAGTGATGAGATAATGGGAAAATGTAAGACTGAAGGCAAGGACTTAGTATTTTTAAGGACATTTTGGTTTAAAATATTATCAAAGATCAAGTATGACAAAATAAAATTTTCCAAGTTTAGCCTAACATCTTCCTGAAATTTTATTTTCTGCTAACATCCTTGGATTTGATAATATTCCTAGCTTTGAATAGGTCTCCTCTTTGAACATCACTACTGCCTTGGAGCTATTCATAGCATCAGCAAATTATGACCCTGGAATACCGAATCTGTCCAAGCCATCTTATTCAGGGGCCTACCTCTTTTTGTATTACATTTGGGACTAATGATGGCTTTTACATAAAACCTTTCTTTATATCCAAGATTCAGAGCTTGAAGTGACCTCGGAGATCATATGCTCTCACCCCCTCATTTTACAAAAAAGAGTTTTGAGAAAGAATTGAAAATTATCAAGATGATTATCATTTGGAAACTGTCTGAATAAGTTGTGATTCATGATTGTGATGGATACTATTGTATTATAAGAAATGATGAGCACAATAATCTTAAAAAAAACACACTCACATAAAATAATGAAGAGTGAAATGAGCAAAATCAAGAGAACACTGTATTGAATAACAGCAATATTGTTTTAAGAATGACTTTGAATGACTAAATCATTTTGACTATTATAAATACCCAAATCAATTACACAGGATCCATGAGGGAAATTGCTATCTACATCTAGAGAAAAAACTAATAAATAGAAGTATGTTTAGAAACATTTAATATATATGTATATCCACATTTGTGTCCAATGGTAGCCATCTTTAAGGCAGAGAGGGGAGGGAAAAAAAGGCATTTACACAATAACATTATTATACATTTAAAAGGAATATCAAGTTGTACATAACAGATTTGCAGTTTCATGTACTTCAATCATCTTTTAATTATACCATGTAATGAGATGTTTGCTTATTCTATAAATTGAAAATAAATTACATAAAACAACAACAACAACAACAACAAAAAAACCCATAAAAAGTGAGAAGTAAATGCTTGTTCCAGATCTCAAAAATATAAACTAAAAGAGTTGAGATTCAAACCCAGGTGCCATGGCTCCAAATCCACTCTGTTTCTACTATGTCATGCTGCTTTCTGCTGTAAAATTAGTAGTCTTGGATAAATGATCTTGGCTTACACTTCAGACAAATTGATACCTTGATTTATCAGACAGATGAAACTTGTAGTTACAATACCTACAGTCCTGGACAATGACCTCTGCTTGCACAAGCTACAATTCTAAAAAATGTCCCATCTGGAACCTCTCCCCTATTTTACTACATTATAGAACTGATGCAACAAAAATCTTGGGTAGGAATTTTGAAATAGTACAGCAGCAATAAAATCAAGAATGAAAACTGTGTTGGAGTTAAGTCTTTCTTCCTCTCAAAACTACCTACCCCAATCTCATATATCTATCTTTGGTCCAATTCACTATTTTCTGCTGTAAGGTAACCTCATTTCTTTTTCTTGTATTACTGATTCACTGAGAAAAGTTGCCTAATCTCTTTAGTCCTCTTAGTATTTAATGTAGTGCCAAACACAGTACCCTAGAGACTTCCCATAAATATAAACTAGATTGAATTTATTTCTCTTTGATAAAATTGGAATAATCATGCTATAAAATTTTCCAGTGTTTTGGACATTATTTGTGGAAATATCAGTAAATCTTAATGGATGCCAAACTATGGGGTTTGTGGGGGTGGAGGGAAAGAGAATTATAGTATGTGTAAACAGAGGTAAGCAGCCAGGATTATAGATCTTGGAATGGCAGATAATAGCAATGTCTAGAACAAAATCAGTTAGGGCAGGAAAAGAGAGAGGGGAAGCAAATGGAGAAAACATGGAGGCAAGAGTTGAAATCACCAATGATCCTTCTCCAAACAGCTCTTCTACTTTCTTGAAATACTCTTTTATTTCCTTTTTTAAAATTAATTTTATAATTATAAAAATTTTTTTTTGACAGTACATATGCATGAGTAATTTTTTTTATAACATTATCCCTTGTATTCATTTTTCCAAATTTTCCCCTCCCTCCCTCTACTCCCTCCCCTAGATGACAGGCAATCCTATACATATTAAATGTGTTACAGTATAACCTGGATACAATATATGTGTGTAAATCCAATTTTCTTGTTGCACGTTAAGAATTGGATTCCGAAGATATAAGTAACCTGGGTAGAAAGACAGTAGTGCTAACAGTTTACATTCAATTCCCAGTGTTCCTTCTCTGGGTTAGTTGTTTCTGTCCATCATTGATCAACTGGAAGTGAATTGGATGTTCTTTATGTTGAGGATATCCACTTCCATCAGAATATATCTTCATACAGTATTGTTGTGGAAGTGCATAGTGATCTTCTGGTTCTGCTCATTTCACTCAGCATCAGTTGATGTAAGTCTCTCCATCCTGCTGGTCATTTCTTACAGAGCAATAATATCCCATAATCTTCATATACCATAATTTACTCAACCATTCCCCAATTGATGGACATCCATTCATTTTTCAGTTTCTAGCCACTACAAAAAGAGCTGCCACAAACATTTTGGCACATACAGGTTCCTTTCCCTTCTTTGTATTTCTTTGGGATATAAGCCCAGTAGTAGCGCTGCTGGGTCAAAGGGTATGCACAGTTTGATAACTTTTTGGGCATAGTTCCAAATTGCTCTCCAGAATGGCCAGATTCTTTCACAACTCCACCAACAATGTATCAGTGTCCCAGTTTTCCCACATCCCCTCCAACATTCATCATTATTTGTTCCTGATATCTTAGCCAATCTGACAGCTGTGTAGTGGTATCTCAGAGTTGTCTTAATTTTCATTTCTCTGATCAGTAGTGATTTGGAACACTCTTTCATGTGAGTGGATATAGTTTCAATTTCTTCCTCTGAGAATTGTCTGTTCATATCCTTTGACCATTTATCAATTGGAGAATGGTTTGATTTCTTATAAATTAGGGTCAGTTGTCTATATATTTTGGAAATGAGGCCTTTATCAGAACCTTTAACTGTAAAAATATTTTCCCAATATGTTACTTCCCTTCTAATCTTGTTTGCATTAGTAAATACTCTTTTATTTCCAATAACTGTCATTAATTAAAGTTTATTATTTTAAAGCTAGAAAGGACTTAAGAGGCCATTTAATATAGGAAATATGTAGATACATAAAGTTGTAAATATGGATATAAATGAGGGCATAAGTGACAGAGTCAAAATTCAAATCCAGATGTCCTGATTTCAAATCTAGAACTCCTTCTAGGATACCACAAAAGAATCTTTTTAAACTGGTTCTCCATTGTATTTATGAAATAGAAAACTTCAAGTAAAGAAGAACTGGGACACCTCAGTTCTGACACTGTTTTTACAAGACAAATCATTTAGCTAATCTGTACCTCACCTGTAAGGACCACCACAGTATGACTCCAACCTATCTCCCTAACCTTATTTCCTACTTTCATGATTTCATATAGGACACCCTCTTAGTGACTAAAATTCATTTTTTTCATCTCTCTACTTACTGAAAATTTTATATTCTTTTCATGCTTTGTCTTCTTCACAAAAAAGTTTAACAGCTGAAAATTATTTCTCCCTCCTCATATTTTATAGAATATTTCATCTTTCTTTAGTTTTTATTACATTCTTCAATATAATACTTATTTATGGAAATGTCATAGTCTCCCTATTAAATTATGAGCTTCTTGAAGATAAGGATCCATGTGTTTTCAGTTGCTGAATGGAATTGGACATTGGGTCACTTTTCAATCATCCTATTGGAAAGCCTGACTATTAATTATGTAGTATTCCAACTTCTGGCCAAGATGACTGCGTGGAGGCAGACAGCTGCTTGAGCTCCTCGTTTTCTCTCAGAACTTACTTCATGACAAGCCTCAGACTTAATGCTTGACCCAGAAAGAAACCCACAAATAATCACCAAGAGAAGACATCCTTGAAAGTCACCAGAAAAGGTCTGTGTTTGCTTGGGGGAGGGTCAATCAGACTGGGCGCAGACTGAGGGCAGGCAGCCAGAGCGAGACAGGCAGTTCACACAGCTCAGACCAGAGGGGGAGGGGTATGATCTCTGCTGTTTCTGTGAAAAGGCTTTTACCCCAGTGTGGATACTCCATCTTGGCAGCAAGCCAGGAGCAGCGGAGAGGGTGTAAACACAGGAGGTGAAGATTAAAACCCCAGAAAGCTAGAGTCTCTCAGAACCGGGCCACCCCCAACCCCGACCTGGACTGACTCAGTGCTTTCTCAGAACCTCAGAACGCAGACTCAGTACAGTCATCACTGTTCTGTTAGTGGCTCTCTGCTGCCCTACCCCCAGTCTGTAGAGGAAGCCCATTAATACCATCCAGCCCCATCCCCCCCAAAACAGACCAATTGTTTCTCTTGTCAATTTGTTTTCTTCTATTGCTACTCTGACAAAATGAACAAAAAATTCAAAAGGGCTCTAATCATTGACAGCTTTTGTATGGAGAGAGAACAGACTTCAAACACTGAGGAGACTAAAAACAGACTGTCCCCAGAGGAATCCCCTAAGGGGGATATGAGCTGCTCTTCAATACAAAAGAACCTCATAGAGGAAATCAAAAAGGCTCTCACAAGAGAGCTGAAAGAGAAATGGGAAAAGAAAAGGGAAGCTTGGCAAGAGAGCCTGGAGAAGTCATCCCATGCATTCAAAGGCAGAGTGGATAAAGAAATCAAATCATTGAGAAACAAGATTAGTGAGCTGGAAAAGGTAAACAACTCCAAGGAAAACAGGATTAGAGAGCTGGAAAAAGAAATCAGCTCTCTAAAAAATAAAATGGATAAAATGGAAACAAATTCCATAGAAGATAAAAACTCAATTGGACAATTACAAAGAGATATAAAAAAAGTGAATGAAGAAAATACATCATTGAAAATTAGACTCGAACAAGTAGAAATGAATGACTCAACGAGAAACCAAGAGGTAGTCAAACAAAACCAGAGAAATGAAACAATTGAAAAGAATGTCAAGTACCTTATTAGAAAGACAACAGACCTGGAAAACAGATCCAGGAGAGACAATTTGAGAATAATCGGACTCCCTGAAAAATGTGAGGAAAAAAAGAGCTTGGATACCATTTTCGAGGAAATTATCAAAGAGAACTGCCCAGACGTTCTGGAAACAGAGGGTAAAATAGACATTGAAAAAATTGAACGATCACCTACTGAAAGGGACCCTAAAATCAAAACGCCAAGAAATATAGTAGCCAAGTTCAAGAACCATCAGACAAAGGAAAAGATATTGGAAGCTGCTAGAAAAAAGCAATTCAGATATGGAGGATCCACAATAAGGATAACACAGGATCTAGCAGTGTCCACATTAAAAGAACGAAAGGCCTGGAACATGATATTCCAAAAGGCTAAGGAACTTGGTATGCAGCCAAGAATAACTTACCCAGCAAGAATGAGCATCATTTTCCAGGGAAGAAGATGGACATTTAACAAAATAAATGAATTCCATCTATTTTTGATGAAAAAACCAGACCTACATAAAAGGTTTGATCTTCAAATACAGAACTCAAGAGATTTCTAAAAAGGTAAAAAGAAATCTTGAGAACTATACTTCTGCCAAAAAAATATGTAAAGAACATATGTACAATTTGTCTTAGAAACTAGAGGTGGAAAGGAAATTATATCATAAAAAAGTGTAAAGTGGTAGTACTACATCTCATGAAGAGGCAAAGGTAACCTATTATATCTGAGAGAAAGAAAGGAGGGAGATGAACATAGTGTGTATCAATTGACATATTTGATTTATGGTGAAACTTCTTCCACTTCATTGAAAAGTGAAAGGGAAGGAGTAAGCTAAGGGGAAGGGAATACAGAAATTTCGAGGAAAAGGGGTAAAATAAGGGGAGGAACTTTAAGGTGGGGGAGGGATCCTAAAAAGGGAGGGCTGTGAAAAGCAGGTGGTGTTCACAATTTTAATACTGGGTAGGGGGATAAGAGGGAAGGAAAGGGGAAAAGCATAAGCAGGGGTTAATAGGATGGCAAGCAATATAGAATTAGTCCTTCTAACCATAAATGTGAATGGGACAAACTGCCTCATAAAGAGGAAGCAGTTAGCAGACTGGATTAAAAGTCAGAATCCTACTATATGTTGTTTACAGGAAACACACCTGAAATAGGGTGAGACATTCAAACTAAAAGTAAAAGGGTGGAGCAGAATCTATTATGCATCAGGCAAAACCAAAAAAGCAGGAGTAGCTGTCCTCATCTCAGATCAAGCAAAAACAAAAATTGATCTAATTAAAAGAGATAAGGAAGGGCATTATATCCTGCTAAAGGGCAGCATCAATAATGAAGCAGTATCAATATTAAACATATATGCACCAAGTGGTGCAGCATCTAAATTCTTAAAAGAGAAATTAAGAGAGCTGCAAGAGGAAATAGATAACAAAACTATAATGGTGGGAGATCTCAACCTTGCACTCTCAGAATTAGATAAATCAAACCACAAAATAAATAAGAAAGAAGCCAAAGAAGTAAATAGAATACTAGAAAAGTTTGATATGATAGATTTTTGGCGAAAGCTAAATGGAGACAGAAAGGAGTATACTTTCTTCTCAGCAGTTCATGAAACCTATACAAAAATTGATCATATACTAGGGCATAAAAACCTCAAAATCAAATGCAGTAAGGCAGAAATAGTAAATGCATCCTTTTCAGACCACAATGCAATCAAAATTACATTTAATAAAAAGCCAGAGGAAAATAGACTAAAAAATAATTGGAAACTAAATAATCTTATACTAAAGAATGATTGGGTAAAACAGCAAATCATAGACATAATTAATAACTTCACCCAAGAAAATGACAATAATGAGACATCATACCAAAATGTGTGGGATACAGCCAAAGCAGTAATAAGGGGGAGTTTTATATCTCTACAGGCCTACTTGCATAAAATAGAGAAAGAGAGGGCCAACAAATTGGGCTTACAACTAAAATTGCTAGAAAAGGAACAAATTAAAAACCCCCAGACAAACACAAAACTTGAAATTCAAAAAATAAAAGGTGAGATTAACAAAATTGAAAGTGAAAAAACTATTGAATTAATTAATAAAACTAAGAGTTGGTTCTATGAAAAAACCAACAAAATAGACAAACCCTTAGTAAACCTGATTAAAAAAAGGAAAGAGAAAAAGCAAATTGTTAGTCTTGAAAATGAAAAGGGTGAACTCACCACTAATGAAGAGGAAATTAGAACAATAGTTAGGAGCTACTTTGTTCAACTTTATGCCGATAAATTCGATAACTTAAATGAAATGGAAGAATACCTTCAAAAATATAGCTTGCCCAGATTACCAGAGGAAGAAGTAAGTAGTCTAAATAGTCCCATCTCAGAAAAAGAAATAGACCAAGCTATTAACCAACTTCCTAAGAAAAAGTCCCCAGGACCAGATGGATTTACAGGTGAATTCTACCAAACATTTAAAGAACAACTAACTCCAATGCTATGTAAACTATTTGAAAAAATAGGGATTGAAGGAGTCCTATCAAATTCCTTCTATGACACAGACATGGTACTGATACCTAAACCAGGTAGATCGAAAACTGAGAAAGAAAACTATAGACCAATTTCCTTAATGAATATTGATGCTAAAATCTTAAATAAGATATTAGCAAATAGACTTCAGAAAATCATCTCCAGGATAACACACTATGACCAAGTGGGATTTATACCAGGAATGCAGGGCTGGTTTAATATTAGGAAAACTATTAGTATAATTGACCATATTAATAATCAAATTAATAAAAACATATGATCATCTCAATAGATGCAGAAAAAGCATTTGATAAAATCCAACATCCATTCCTACTAAAAATGCTTGAGAGTATAGGAATAAATGGACTATTCCTTAAAATAATAAGGAGCATATATTTAAAACCTTCAGTAAACATCATATGTAATGGCGATAAACTAGAACCTTTCCCTATAAGATCAGGAGTGAAACAAGGTTGCCCACTATCACCATTACTTTTCAATATAGTACTAGAAACTCTAGTCTTGGCAATAAGAGCCGAGAAAGAGATTCAAGGAATTAGAGTAGGAAATGAGGAAATCAAATTATCACTTTTTGCAGATGACATGATGGTATACTTAGAGAACCCCAAAGACTCTGCTAACAAGCTATTAGAAATAATTCAGAATTTTATCAAAGTTGCAGGGTACAAAATAAATCCACATAAATCCTCAGCATTTTTATACATTACCAACACAATCCAACAGCAAGAGATACAAAGAGAAATTCCATTCAAAATAACAGTCGATAGTATCAAATATTTGGGAATATATCTACCAAAGGAGAGTCAGGAATTATATGAGCAAAATTACAAAACACTTGCCACAAAAATAAAGTCAGATTTAAATAATTGGAAAGACATTCAGTGCTCTTGGATAGGCCGAGCGAATATAATTAAGATTACAATACTCCCTAAACTAATCTATTTATTTAGTGCTATACCAATCAGACTTCCAAGAAACTATTTTAATAACCTAGAAAAAATAACAACAGATTTCATATGGAACAACAAAAGGTTGAGAATTTCAAGGGAAGTAATGAAAAAAAAAATTAAGTGAAGGTGGTCTAGCTGTACCTCTCGGACTTGTGGAGGAGGAAGGAGTTTGTGTCCAAGGGAGAACTAGAGGCCATTATTCATCACAAAATAGAAAATTTTGATTACACCAAATTAAAAAGTTTCTGCACAAACAAAACTAATGCAAATAAGATTAGAAGGGAAGTAACAAATTGGGAAAACATTTTTACAGTTAAAGGTTCTGATAAAGGCCTCATCTCCAAAATATGCAGAGAATTGACTTTAATTTATAAGAAATCAAGCCATTCTCCAATTGATAAATGGTCAAAGGATATGAACAGACAATTTTCAGATGATGAAATTGAAACTATTTCCACTCATATGAAAGAGTGTTCCAAATCACTATTGATCAGAGAAATGCAAATTAAGACAACTCTGAGATATCATTACACATCTGTCAGATTGGCTAAGATGACAGGAACAAATAACAATGAATGTTGGAGGGGCTGTGGGAAAACTGGGACACTGATGCATTGTTGGTGGAGTTGTGAAAGAATCCAACCATTATGGAGAGCAATCTGGAATTATGGCCAAAAATTTATCAAAATGTGCATACCCTTTGACCCAGCCATACTACTACTGGGCTTATATCCCAAGGAAATACTAAAGAAGGGAAAGGGACCTGTATGTGCCAAAATGTTTGTGGCAGCCCTTTTCATAGTGGCTAAAAGCTGGAAGATGAATGGATGTCCATCAATTGGAGAATGGTTGGGTAAACTATGGTATATGAATGTTATGGAATATTATTGTTCTGTAAGAAATGACCAACAGGATGAATACAGAGGCTTGGAGAGACTTACATCACCTGATGCTAAGTGAAACGAGCAGAACCAGAAGATCATTATACACTTCAACAATGATACTGTACGAGGATATATGCTGATGGAAGTGGATTTCTTCAACATAGAGAAGAGCTAATCCAATTCCAATTGATCAATGATGGACAGAATCAGCTACATCCAGAAAAGGAACACTGGGAAATGAGTGTAAACGGTTATTTTTACCTTCTGAATCCAATTCTTCCTGTGCAACAAGAAATTCGGTTCTACACAGATATATTGTATCTAAAATATATTGTAATATATTTAACATATATAAGACTGCCTGCCATCTGGGGGAGGGGGTTGGGGGAGGAAAGGAAAAAATCTGAATAGAAGTAAGCGCAAGGGATAATGTTGTAAAAAATTACCCATGCATATGTACTGTCAAAAAAAAAGTTATAATTATAAAATAAAATAAAAATTAAATTAAAAAAAAATTATGTAGTATTCCCATGACTGAATTAGTTGGTGACTTACTACATACTAAATACTTAAGTGGAACATCCAAGGAATTGGAATAAACTGGAACAAGGATACTCAACTTTCTTGCAAACAATCAGGCTGATGAAATATCTGATATTATGATATATATATAATATATAATATATGATATTAAATATGGATAGATTATTGGGCACAGAAGAAAATTCAAAGGGATTATAGCCAAGTCAACTCTTCTTTCTTCTCTGAAAGGCTTTTTCTTTGAGTTATCCAGATTTCTATACTATATAGATTATATAGACTTCTAGTATTATCTTTGGTGGGGAATCCCACAAAAGAAAAGAACATGAAGGTGCAGGATTCATATAAGGTTACACTTTAATCATTCGAAGATTTAGATAGTGCTTTTTGTTTTATAACACTACCCTAAATCATTCTACCTTGAAAAAAGAAAGAGATCTAGAGTATTAGAATCCCAAGCAATGTTCTCTAACATATGTGATGACAGCATCAGAACACCTCAAAGGTCTGATGTTAACAATAATTTAAGACTAGTAAGATGAAATGTCAGGCAGCTAGTTAGGAGGGGATATACTCATCTTCCTGAGTTCAAATCTGGCCTTAGACATTTACTAGTTTTGTGATCACAGACACATTTAACCCTGTTTACCTCAGTTTTCCCATTATAAAATGAGCTGGAAAAGAAAACAGCAAACCACTCCAGAATCTTTGTCAAAAAGACCCCAAATGGGGTCATGTAGAGTTGAACACAATTGAAAAATGATTGAAGAACAACAAAAAAAGATGAAATTTATATAAAACAGAGATTTAAAGTTTTATCCTGGGGATCAAAAAAATCAACTTTCCCATTGCATACTTATGGGAAAAGCATAACTAAACAATATATGAAAATTGGTTGGGGTTGGGATTTGGGAAAGTGAAAGTTTAATTTCAGTCAATAAGATGATATGGAATCCAAAAAGCTAATGCAGTTAGGCAGCATTAAGAAACAGCTTAAGAAAAGTCTTCTCTATTATCAAGAGATTCCATCTAAAGTCTGTTTTCAGTTCATTATCTTTTAGGGAATCATTGAGAAAATGAAGCATGTCTAGGGGACAGCAAAAGGGTCAGGGTCTTAATACCATCCCATGTAAAGATTGATTTGGGTAAATGAAGATATTTAAATTGGAAAAAAAGCAGGAATGGGAGAAAGCAAAGAAAGCAATAATATTCAGACATTTGAAGGGTGCCACATTGAACATTTATTTGGTCCTAAAAGGGCAAAAATAGAAATAATTAATAGAAGAGAAGTAGAAAGACAATTTAAGGGAGAAAAGCTATCCAAAAATGAGATGGAAGATCTTAAAATGGTTCTGTCTCAATGAATATTCTCATATGTGAATTAGATGTTCAACTGTTAGTAATATTGTAAAAATAAAAAAATACAACTGGTACTAGATGGTCTCCAAATCCAAAATAAGATTTTAAGAAGTTGCTCAATGTTGATTATTCTCTCCTATAAAATGAGGGAAATGGAAGAGATAGTTTCCAAGATCTTTTTGATCTGAATTTCATTACCATATTAACTAGATGTGTGATCCTGGAAAAGTCACTCGACTTCTGTTTGCCTCATTTTCCTCAGCTATAAAATGGAAATAATAACAACAATGTTATCAGGTTGTTGTGAAGACCAAATGAGTTAATATTTGAAAATTGCTTATTTGGCACAGTTCCTGGGACAAAATAGGTACATAAATCCTTATTCCTATTAATATTATTATTAGTAATTATAATTGTAATATATCATGAGAAATAGAAAAGCTGCATATAAACCATTATTGAATTTGGTAATGATAGTTTGTCCCATAAATCTATGAAAGTGCCATCAGTGATGGCATTATCAATAGGGCCTATTTTATAGTCTTATGTGTAAATAATATACATGAATTTTAAAAAAAGCCAATCAAAGCATATATAGTTTCTTTATGAAATATTTGTTTATCCTACTATATAGGGTTTCAATTCAGTAAATAATCAAAAGAAATTCTTCAAATTCTAAAGTTTACCTTGTTGTTCAGATGACAAAAGCATTGTTTGTTTGATGTAATCTTTGACATGAACAGAAGGACATTTCCTCCTAAGAATTTTAGTGTAAATCAGTAAAAGTACTTGACAGGTTTCAAAAGCTTTCAATTCTGTCAGAAACAAGGAGATCAAAAGACCAGGGCAGAAGTGGGCACTGAAATGTCTTTATATTACAGATTCCAGAGCAGTCTCTAATTGTTCAAATAAATCTTTTTTTCTCCAATTTTTTAATGAGAGGACCAAGTTATATTTAAAGGAAATGATATTCTGCTAATGTCTTATTAATAACAATTGCATTATTCAGAAATTGATGCATAAGACAGAATTCATTGAGTTCAGAAAGATCCCACTTGAAATGTATCATTTGTCTGAAAGTCTTCCAGTTACCCAATGGCCATAATTACTGTAATTCACTTCTCTGCTTTAGTCTAAATTGATAGTGCTGATATTCCTGCAATGACAAGAGCATTTTGAATAGCCAAAATAAGAGAGATGAGATGAGGGCTATACATCTCTCTTGATTGGAAGATTGTTGAATGCAGCTGCAATATCTGAGCTGAGCTCAATGTCCACACATTGTACCCTTTAAACATGGTCCTATTCTATAGACCCTTGTTTTGATTGCAGTTCTGTTCACATGGATGAGTTTTGGATTCATTCATGTTACTTAAATGGACAATTTCTTTCCTGCCATCGTTCCTAGAAAGCCTTGAAAGTGATTTGATTACAAATGTTTTGGGCTCTGGAACATATGTACAGCTCACTTCAGAAGCACAACTGTATTTAAACAAGATTCATTTGATGCATCAATTACAATCATATGGTTTACAGTGACCTATATAGGGTCAAGACATACAGTGAATTTGGTTTTCCTGGTATAAGTAGATATCACAGTAAATTCAGTGAAGAGCTGCTAGGACTTGGGGAAGTAGCCAGAAAATCAAAGTAAGGTCAAATCTCTCAGCAAGTGGACCTAGCCTTATTGCTAGATTGCAAGCTAGATTGTAATTCATGTCATAATTATTTTGAAATAACTTGTATTATCTTGAAATCAATTCTAGTGAAATACATAAGCTTTCTATGAAGTAAGCATTTAATAAATTATAAAAGATAATGAATGAATGAACTCAAGTGTTCCTGGTTACTAGTTCAGCTCATTAAATCATTTAATATTTCTTTGAGAAATACTAATTGTATGATCATAGTTGAGTTATTAATATCTTAGTTACAATGCTAGTTACAAATAAGAGCCAAACTATATTAGATAAGTTTCCCCAACTGAGAGTTCTCTATATAAATGAAATTAAAGTTTTGGTTCTTATTCCATCCTTAGTAGATGAATGAATGACACTGTCTTTTAGTCTATGATATCTTATGTTTGTTTTATATACATATATGTGTAAACATTCATTCTCCTGGTAGAACATAAACTTCTTGAAGGAGAAAGTTATTTCTTTTGTAAAATTTTTTGTAACCAGATTGACTGGCATAGATAGAAGTAGAGTATCCCCGTGGTTTCACTGATAAAGGCGGTTATTTTCTCTCTCTCTCTCTCTCTCTGTCTCTCTCTATATAAAATTTTTGATTTTTTTTTTAGTTGAATTTGACTTTTCAAGATCGCATTGAAGTCTTCTTGGTAACAATACTGGAATTATTTACTAGTTCATTTTGCAGATAAGAAAACTGTGGCAAAAAGGGTTCAGCAGCCAAAGTTACACAGCCAATAAAGTCAGATTTGAATTCAGGAAGATGAGTCTTTTGGCATTCTATCCACTGTGCTACTCATTTGCTCTAACTACTACATACATATAAATATATATATATATATATATATATATATATATATATACAGACACACACACATTTATATATATGGAATATAAAGGTATATTCACTACCAATGCAGGTTGGTAGTGAATATACAAACTGAGAAGTTAAGTGATTTGCTCAAGCTGATATTTCAGAAATGGAACTTGAATCAAGTATGTATATACATGTGTGATAAATGTGTAATTTATATATTATAAATTTAGATATAATGTATAAATATTATAGTTGTACATAAATTATAAATGTTGATTAATGTTAATGGACAAAATAAAGGACCATATCAGCAATAATTATAAGCAACAATTTCAAGTTATAGAACCCTGAGATGTGATTCAGCCATATCTAGAATTCCAGGTACCTTTTAAAGATGAATAGTTTTATCTTCAGCTAAAATTCCTTCTTCATTCTAAATATAAAAATTATTCTCCTTATCAGAAAAGACTAAAACAAAGAATAGTTGAGGAGATTATCCTTCTGCCAGATCTCTATAGATACTATATTATTAGGGGCAGCTGGGGCCCAAGATATAATAAAGGACAGAAAACACAATAGGTTTCCTTAATATTCTAAAACTTTATCACATCTTGGGCTTCAACTGTCCCTGATTTACTCCACTCTCAGGGTACAAGAATAGGGGGACTATGGATTACAAAGTGGTTTTATGAAGTTAAGCAAGGGAGGCAAGGGGAGGGTTCCTGGAACTGTAGTCCCAAATTATGTCAGGGGTCAGTTCTGTGAGAAGGTGTCACATTAATCCCACATAGTATGTAACCTCTTTATGTAAATAAAGGTATCTTTTGGCAAAGAGACCGCTATTGTGAATTCTTCACATGTGCTTCGTGACTTGTGCTTTGCATTTCAAACTAGAAATTTTGCCTTGACCCCATCACTTTCAGCTTTAAAATCCTATGAATCACTAAACAGGAGGTCTGTTTTTTTCTTATATTTTTGCTTGCTCCTTTATAAATTTTCTCTATTTAAAAACTGACCATAAACCAAACTGTGGAGTAAAGTGTGTTTCTATTACTCATTGATTACAGTCATTCCCTAGTCTCTTGTCCCCTTACTCAAATCCATTTTACTCCAAACTAAAAGCATCCCTATATTCTCCTCCTAATCCCAATCAAAAGTGGCTCTCAGATTACTTATTTCTGAAGTACAAATTACTAATTACAGCTTAAACTGTTACCCTTTCCAATTTAATTTTAATAGGCAATAAAGCCTTAAATCAACTAGATGATGTTCTAGTTTTTTACATAATGGGTGGGAGCTTTGAGCTTTCTCCGATGGAATCATAACACACAGGACACAGAATTTTACCAAGTGGTAACCAAGCCCTACCTATTTAGATTACCCTCTAGAACAAAAACTGAAGGAGGAAAGACTAAAACTACATGATACTATCCATATCCACTCCCTTAAGCAAGAAATCCTGACAACAGAGCTATACCCAAAAATCATTTATCCCAACCATTCCCTTTCTTCCTGTGCTCTTCTTAGCTACATGCTTTACCTAATTAGAGGCATGTTATCCCTTTCAGGCAAGTTAACAAAACTTTATTTTAACAAGCTTTTGTTCTTTAAAGATCTTATACTTAAAGATAACTAAATCTAGCCAGCATAGGCAACAGTAAAATTATTTCCCACAGTTTTAAAACTGCCCAAAAGAATACTCAGAACAAATATGGCATGCAAAAGCATTTCCCAAATTTAGAATCATCTTTAAATTCCTAATCAAATGTTTTTTTCCCAACTGGAGTTCAGAATTATACCAAATACAGTTGCAACATTGAAATAACTAATTCCCAAATTTGATCATTGTTCTTAAAATTAACAGAGCTCTTTAACAAATCAGACAAACAAATTACACAGAACACAGAACACACATAGACTGTGTAGTCAAAACATTTAACACAGACCAGGGTCTATTTGGAAAGAATAGCCCTGAGAGAAGTTGTCAGCTCCAGAATCTTCCCTCCCATGATACAAAGGGAGCCTTTTTTAAAATTTTAAAGCCAGATGGTGTCTTAAAAAAAGACACCCAGATTTATTCTCTGGAATACCCAGAGTTGTGCCAACTGACACACAGTTGTGTCTTAGACACCCAGGTAGGGTCCCCTGTGTTCAGAAGACCCTACTCCCAGAATTTATGCTCGTCAGCATTTCATAATTCTGGGAATCCAGATGCTAGCATACAGAACAGAACAGAACAGGTCTTAAGACTTAACCAGCTGGTACCCCAAAAGGTACCCAGACAGACTTACTCTCCTGTGGCCAAAATGGGGGTGTCTACCATCAAACTATTGTGGCTGGAAACTGCTCTCTTTCTTGGAGGCTCTAGAAAAAAAAAAATCCAGGGGGCCAGCCTCTCCAGGGCAAGAATTAAGATCTCCAGCCACTCTGATGCCTAAGCAGAGACCCGGAAGTCTCTTATCTCTTATCTTGCCCATTTTCTAACATCTTGCTGGGGAGCTCCAAAATGTAATGCTGGAGAAACTGAGCAAGACAGAGATTAGAGAGTATTTAATAATTTATTAAATAGGAGAGATTTACTGGGACAAAATGGGTCCATTGTTTGGTCCCAGGGCTGAATGAAACTATCATCTCCAAGAATCCAGCAGTGAATATCAAATACAAGATTCTTTTATAGGGTTGCAAGAATAATGACCTAATGGAGGAGGTACCTGGAGGGAGATGACCTAATGGGGGCAGGCATCTAGGATGACATAATGGAAGGAGGTACTGGAGAGGCTCCTGATATTCTAATGATGTCTAAAATGGTTAAAGACCTTTATCCCATCAAACATTAAGAGGGAATGAGTATAGCCTAAAGTTTAAGATATAAGACCTTTATCCTATCAAACATTAAGAAGGAATGGTTATAACCTGAGGCAGAGTAACTGAATAGGACAATTAGGGAAACTGAGTCAGGATATTGTTGTGGCACAACAAGATGAAGTAACAGGTCCAAGGCCAAGTAGGAAAAGTAAAATTTGAGACTGGATTCCCTGACCATAAATCCATAAATCCATATTTAAAACAATATTGATATTACAGAAGTTTTTTTTTTTTTTTTTTTTTTTTTTTTTCAGTCCAGCATTTATTTAGTAACTACCATGCTTATACCATTGTATTAATCTGGGAGCATACAAAAATATAAAACAAACAAATAAAATCCACAATTCTGTCCTTTCCTTCCTTTGGAATGGAGCAAGTAAACAAATAGAGAAATATAAGGATATTTGAGGAGAGAAAAAAATTCTACTAACTAGGGAGATTGTGAAAGATTTCTACAGTAGTAGCACTTTATTTGAGCTTCAAAAGGTAACAAAAGTGACAGGAATATATTCTAAGCTTGGGAAATACTTGTGTGAATGTACAAAGGGGACAGATAGAATTTCATGTTCAGGCATAGGTCAAGTGTGAAATAATCCTGAAAAAGCAGCTTAGAGACAGATTGTGCAGAACTTTTAATATTAACCTGAGAAATTTTAATGTGCTACAAACAATAAGGAGCCATTGAAAGTTTTTGACAAGAGGAATTTCACATCAGACATGCTTTAGGGAGATTATTTTGGCAGTTATATGGAAAATAGATGGAAAATGGAAGTGACTAGAAGGAGCAAGGACAATTAGGAAGTTGTGGTGATGTTGGAGTTCAAAGGAGGCTCCCCAAAATTTGGGGTTGTAGACTGGTGTTAAGAGGTGTCTCAAGCAAATTTGCAGACTTGGACCCATCTTCAAGTCAAGGGGCAAAGTGTATTATAATTGTAATGTCAATTGAAGTGGGCTAAGTTCCAAAGGAATTTAGCAAAGGGCTGGAAGCAAGTAGATAATTTTATAGAAAAGAGAAACAAAGATCAGGTTCAAGTTACTGATATGCTACTTTTATGGCTTAGAGGTACAATTGAAAATTGATGAAGGTAGGGTTGCACCCATTATTGAATGACGAGTATTGAATGGAAATGGAACTGCTCTCATCACTGAATTCTATGACTTACTAACAGATTGTTTTCTGACAACCAGCATTTTTTGTGGCACTCCCAAGACCGGATAGCGTTAGGATTTTTCAGAAATTGCTACATTCAACACTGGGAAATGAGTGTAAAGTGTTTGCATTTTTCTTTTTTGTTCCAGGTTATCTTTACCTTCTGAATCTAATTCTTCCTGTGCAACAAGAAATTTGGTTCTGCACGCATATATTGTCTCTAGGATATACTATAATATATTTAACATGTATGGGACTGCCTGCCATCTAGAGGAGGGGGTGGAGGGAAGGAGGGGAAAATTCAGAACAGAAGTGAGTACAAGTGATAAGGTTGTAAAAAATTACCCATGCATATGTACTGTCAAAAAAAGTTATAATTATAAAATTAATTTTAAAAGTTACAAAAAAATAAATGCTTTAATTTCAATACTAAAAAAAAAAAAAAGAAATTGCTATATTCTTCTTAGGAGCTATACCTACCTCATCAATGAAGTCATCAACTAGGATAGCAATTGTATGATTAGAGAAAAAAAAAGATTACATCATTATTAAGAAAAAAAAGTTACAATAGATGCTGTGAAGGTACATAAAAGTTGGCAATTGTATGAAGAATGATGTAGAGGGAAAATTTGAGAAAGACTAAGGCTATGAATGTGGGAGACTCAGCAGATCTTTTTAAAAAAACAATAATGGGAATGTTTAGATGAGGAATGGACTGGGGTGATGATAATGAATTCTGTTTTGTATATGTTGTGTTTGAGTGTTGATGGGGCATCCAAGTGGGATGTAGGGCTAGACATAAGGAGAGAGATGTAAGCAATATAGATTTGCTAAGTGGCTGGACCAGAATCTATTATGCTTCAGCTAAAGTGAAAAAAAAAAAAAATTCAGGGTTGCAATCATAATCTCAGACAAAGCAAAAGCAAAAATAGACTTAATGGTAAGAGATAACCAAGGCAAGTAAACATTGCTGAAAGGTACTGATCAGGTCTTGAATGATGTGTTGGACAGAGAGAATCTAAAGAATTGATCTATGAGGCAGGTAGGGTGAAGGCACTGATGGAGATCAGTTTAGCTCCATGGTCCCATCTAGTTTGAAATCCAAGTTATGTCAACCCTCCCAGATCCACTCTTTGTAGAGGTCTTCAGAAGTCTCACCTTACCATAGCCTATGAGAAATCCCAGTCATATCACAAAGTTAAATTTTCCCTTTAAAATCTGCTCATGGGCTGCTGCCTTCTTTTGGTCAATCTGCCATGGCAAGCTGCCCCTTCCCCTGTAATATTCTTCTCTAAAGTATAATGTTCTCTGGGAGCAGGTTTCTTGTGGGGCTTCTGGGAGCAGCCTTTTTTTCAGTTCAGTGTAATCACCCCAAATGCAGCCAGGAGTTAAAGTCCAAATCCTTTATTGTCTCCGTCAAAATCTTATCTCCTTCACTTGGGGCTCGGCTAGTTTTCTGGAGCCTTCCGGATCTTGCCTCTAGTCCTTTGTCTCTGCCAGCTTCTGTCTCTAGCTCCCTCCGAATGTCTCCAAATCCAAAGGTTTGTATTTCAGCCTCCAGTCAGCCCAAAAGTGGAAGATGGAATGAATCTATGTCCTCCTCTGAGAGCTTCTAGTGGGTTTCTATGTCTGGCCCTGAAAGCTTCTTGCTTATATGCTGTACACCGAGTACACATCAATCATTATATTACTAGGAAACCATTATTTTTTGTAGGATTAAATCAATGCTGAACTAGATTTAACCATTGTCTCCTCAATTCCACTTAGTACCTTGTTTCAAGTTCTGGCCCATAACATTTCTTTGTAGGATCAGACTGAACCATGCTAATAATTATTAGATAATTATTGTCTTTATCAATTCCACTGTCTTAGTACTTTGTAGGAATCCTAACATTCCCCACTACCATGAGATATTGAAGAGGGGACCCCGGAACTCTGAAAATCCTTGAAGGAGAAAATCTCCTTCAATTCTGCTTCAATAAGAGACCCTGCCCCAAGTCCTTTTTCCCTTAAATTAATTTAAATTTTGACTGCTTGAGGGGGGAATGAAGTGAGTTGTGGTCCCTTCAAGAAACTGCATTTGTGATTCCTTTCAGATTGATTTGTGATTCTTTTCAGATTACTCCCAGCGCCTCCTGGCTGATGTATTATCAGTTCAGGAACCCAGGACCCAATTTGATTCACAAATCCTGGTCAAAAGCACCTCTTTGAATTTCAATAGGAGATCCAGGCTTGTCCCAGTCCCTATCAAATCTGAGCCAACTTGGGCTCTTCCAGCCCCCATCCTGATGATCTGCTCAGGTTTCCCAATCCTTACCAAGCCAAGCAATATAATGAGCTTCCATCAACTAAGGTCTTTGCAGACGGACCTTGACAGTGCCCTTGACTACCAGGTCTTTCTGCCCATTGGAATACTCTTTCCAGTGCCATCTTCTCTTTACCCTCATCTATTTCATTAACCAGACTTTAACTTACTTCTAATCCCCATAATAAACCGCTTTTATCAATCTAGGTTTATCAATCTAGGTATCAATCAGAGGATCTATGCTTGTGCCAAATCCCAAGGGTTGCAGGGGAGACAAACCCCTCCATTTGATTCCCTGAACCCCGACTCTGCCACTAGACCTCATTTAACTCCCTGACCACCAGAAACCATAATTTCATTTGGGTTCCCCAAATCTAAATGAATGAGATGAGGTGAGATCTTTCAAGACAGTTGTGAAAAATCAAGTAAGGCTTCATCTATTTCAGAGTTTGAGTGGGCCTGAAAGACTTTGAGGATTGAGTCAAGGGCATAATTGAGTCTCCTTCCTGCTATCCTCCCATTACATCATTTCCTCCCTATCTCAGTCAAATATGGGCAACTATGTGGTTATTGGTCAAGTTGAATTTTGTGGGTAGATCTCAGGGTTAGAATATAAGACTCTCAGCCAATGAGGATGAGGGTTAGTGGTGGGAGGGGGTTGGTATTTGCGTTAGGGATTAAAGGTGCTAATCCTGCCCACCTCTCTTTGATTGTTTGCTCAAAGGGTAGGATGCCCTTCTCAAGAGAATGTATAATAAATTTTGCTTTGCTCTAGAGATCTCTCCAGCATTTTTATTAAATGGTGACCCCGCACCATTTCTGTACCACACATAAACCTCATCAATATCTCTTCTAACTTCATTATGCTTCCCAACCCCACCCCCTACCCTGACTTTTTCTCCCATTGTTTGGGGGAGTCAAAGATACATTCTAATGCTAGAAATCTAACTCAGAAACAAAAGAATAAATTGCCTTTAAAAGAAGTACTTAAATGCTAATTAAGAGGTGGGGGGAAACAGGAGGCGATAAATACTTTCAACTTTTTTTTTAGTTATAGCTCTACTAATTATTATAAAGTCTCAAGTCACAATTAAGGTATAGTTTAAGGCTATATTCCCATGAGAGAGTCTTCACTCAGTTAATTCCACACAGTTCTTGAACCACATCAGTACCACAGATAATGAATTTTTATCAGAACATACAGAACATGTGGCATGGCACAAAAATTCGTGAAGAAAAAGTTAAATGAGTTTTATGAGGAAATGATAAATCTATCATGGGGGGCCCCACTAAATTTGCCCTTCTCAGAGCTAGATAAATCTAACCACAAAATAAAAATAAGAGGGAAGTTAAGGGGTAGAATTTTAGAAAAAGTAATGTATAATAATACTCTGGAGAATAGTTCTCTTTCAGACAAGTCTCAGTTTTTCTTTCAGTGGAATTCTGCTTTATCTAATCAGCTCCAATCATGTGCCTGTCACAGAAAAGCTGACAAAAAATGCATTTTTCCCCCTTCTTTCTCCATTTCAAACTAGAGAGAATAGTAAAGAGCAACCTGGTACTTCTGGGAAATTCAATGTCTTTGAAATTATAGCTGAAATTGGGAGGTGATAAATAGTCCAAATCACAATAAAGTTTAATTTTCTTCCAATGTATTTCTCAGCAATTGCTACAATTCTCTGTAGTTAATTCAAAAGGCAATGACACTGCTGTTATCAGCAAGCTCTCTACATTGTTGCTGGAGTTTTCCAGTTATTTGATTCTCCTGTCTTTCTTTAGTTACCTCTATTCTTTTCCTCCCATCAAAAGCATTTCCCTTCCCCCAACCCAACAAAAATCAAACCTTGATTCATGTGTAGGCAGACATTATGGAATGTAGCCTATGATGATTTCAAGCCTGTTTCTCCATCTCAACTTATACTAGTTTTCAGGTTTCACACTTTGTGTGTGTTTAGAAAGAAGTCTCTTAATGGTCTCTCAGCTGTTCTTTTGCTTTTATTGTCCTTAGGTGCTGAATTCACTTAACCTTATTATATTTCTATGTCCTGAGAAATGAATAATATATTCAAGTTTAATTTTCTTTGTAAGAATGTTTTAAATACTTATTAAACATCCATCTTGTTTCATTTATAGTCAGGCTTAGATTTTCAGGGAGATCATTTTGAATAGCTTGAGCCCTGCTGCTCTTCAGAATACATTATTCCATTCCTTCCTATGTTTTCTGATGAGTGCATAATCATCTTATGTCATTCAAATCTCCTTTCTTTTATATTTGAAGGTCTTTGTCTTGGTCACTTGCAGAATTTTTTGCTTCTCAATGGAATTGTTCAATTTAACAAGTATACATTTTGGAGTATACAACTAAGATTTTTTTTCCTTAAAGATAATCTGTGGCTCTTTCTATTGCTTTTTTTTTTTTTTTTTTTTTTTTTTTTTTGCAAGGCAATTGGGGTTAAGTGACTTTGTTAGAGTCACACAACTAGGAAGTGTTAAGTGTTAGAGGCCCTATTTGAAGTCAGATCTTTATGATTCCATGACCCAATCAGTGTTCTATCCACTGCACCATCTAGCTACCCTATGGCTCTCTCTACTGACATCATTTTCTTGATTCAGAAATTTTAGGCAGTTTTTTCATTTTACTATTCTCAAGTCATGTTCTTCTGGTGTTGTGCCACAGTTCTCTTTTATTGTTCTGACTCAGTTTCCCTGAATTGTTTGGCCTCATTTCCTAATTGTTCTGCTCAATCCTGAAAAACCACCTCTTCCTCTTAATCATGATGATCCAGATAAGGAAAAAAGATCTTCTATCTTAGACATCATGACCCCAGCCCTTCCCTACTTATCAAATGCTTCTCCCCGTATCAGAATGTCCAGTGCCTCCCCCCCACCCTGTCATTCCCACTCTCAATGCTCTGACTCTGCCTCTCCCTCAGTCTACCCCTGTAGCTGAACCACTTGCATATATATGTCATTGAGAACTCACTTTGGGGCTAGATTCTTGGAGACAATAGTCTCATTCAGCCCTGGGACCAAACCATGGATCCATTTGGTCCCGTTAAATCTCTCCTTTTCAAATAAAAGATTAAATACTCTCTAATCTCTATCTTGCCTCAGTTTCTCTGGCATTACACTGGGAGACATCATTTTTTTTTTATAAAAATAATATTTCATTTTTTCTCCAAGTACATGTAAACATTCATTTTTTAAAAAGATACCAAATTCTCTTCTTCCTTCACTTCGTCCTACCAGAGATGGTTAGCAATTTGATATAGGTAATACATATGCAAAATCATGGAAAACATACTTCAATATTAGTTATGTTGTGAAAGACCAAAAAATACCCCACAAAAATAAAAACTTTAAACTTCATTTAGATTCCATTAATTCTTTCTCTGGAGGTAGATAGCATTTCTTATGAGTCCTTTGAATTATCTTGAATATTGGTTGCTAAGAATAAGTTATTCACAGTTGATTAGCATATAATATTGTTATTCTGTGTACTATATTCTCCTGATTCTGGCAGTTATTGAAGTTTTTCTGAAATCATCTCACTTGTCATTTCTTAAAGCACAATACTATTCCATTCCAATTATATACCACAACTTGTTTGGCCATTCACCAATTAAAGAATATTACTTCAGTTTCTAATTTTTTGCCACAACAAAAAGAGCTGCTATAAATTTTATACAAATAAGTAATTTTGCTCCCTTTTTTTTTTTAATCTCTTTGGGATACAGACCTAGTAGAGGTATTTCTGGATCAAAGGATTACTTACAGTTTTATGGGGTTTTGGGCATAGCCCAACTTGCTCTCCAGAATTCTTAGATTAATTCACAACTCCACCAACAATGTTTCAGTGCCCCAATTTTTCCATATTCTATCCAACATTTATCATTTTGCTTTTCTGTCATATTAATCACTCTACTAGATGGAGAAAGTGGTAGCTCAAAGTTCTTTTAATGTGCATTTCTCTAATAAATGGTACTTTAGAGCATTTTTATCATATGACTTTATGACTTGTTTTTCTGCGCAAATATCAGTTGGGGAAATAACTTGTATTCTTATAAATTTGATTCATTTATCTAGATATTTGAAAAATGAGTCCTTTTTCAGACATATTTGTTGTAAATTCCATCTCTTCACTTTCCCCTTTCTTATCCCCTCCTCGCCTCCCAGTTTTCTGCTTCCCTTCTAATCTTGGTTGCATTAGTTTTGTGCAAAACCCTTTAAATTTAATATATCAAAATCATCCAATTTATATCTTGTATCTCTATCTTTTGTTTGGTTATAAGTTCTTCCATTTCCATAAATCTAGCAGGCAAACTGTTTTTTGCTCTCCTAATTTGTTTATGGTACCACCCTTTATATTCAAATCATGTACCCATTTTGATCTTATCTTAGTATGTGGTATATGATGATGGAGATCTATAATTCTTAAGTTGTATTTACACATTCTCTCTTCAAGATCATTTGTTTTGATTGTATAGAATAAACTTTCTTTTAATATTATAATTTTTTATTCTTAGATAATCCTTCATTTCCATGTATTTGCATTTCCAATCATATATCCCCTTTTTTTGTTTTTCTGGTGAGACATAGCAGATTTTTTTTTTTGTCTGCCAATTATTTTAGCTGTGCAAGTTAGAACTTTCACTTTCACAAGTGTTATTTCTCTTTTAAGCAATTCAAGAAGAATGTGCTGTTTCCACCCTCTCCTCTTAATCCACAGGGTCTTTTGATTTATCAAATATTGCTACTAGCTTCTAACTTTGTTCCTTTACTTTTTCAGTTCCTCTAATACCTCATATCAGAATCTCCTGTTTGTCAGTAATCTATCTTTCCCCGATGAGATAAAAGTTATGAAGTTGATGTTTTTGTCATGTATGAAACAAGCAATCCTTTTATAATATTTCAATTATTTCCAAATGGTTTTATTTCAAGACTACTGTTTTGGTCGTAAACCTTCAGACTCTAAAAGTCACATGCAAATGTGTAAAAAGATTACAATGTCCTGACTCCATCATCTTTCTGCTCTGTTTCTCAGTACACTCATAAAAGGGGCAAATTTCTAATCCATTCTCCTAAAAATCAGTGGCTCTACTCCATATCTTATCTGAGAAATTTTTGCTTTAGAAGTTGATTTCATTAGATTTTGGTTAGCATAAGTTCTTTTTTCTTCTCTTTTCAGTGGCCAAAATATTCACATATAAAAGAGGCATCACATTACATAATCAATAGTTAAATCTGGGTGGGTCTTAAATGGTGGGAAAGAATAGAAGTTCCTGAAAAAAGATATAAAGGACCATACTCTCTCTGTACTTTCCCCAAAGGTTGTTAATTTTATGGATTTATTGATTTAAACTGGATCTAATTCTTTTTTTGTTGTTGTTATTAGCCAAAACCTGGAAACAAAGTTGTTGTCCACTGATTAGGGAAATACCTCAATAAGCTATGACATATTAATGTAATGGAATACTATTGCACTACAAGAAACAACAAAAAAAAAATGCAAAATTCAGAGAAACCCAGGAAGATATGTATAAAGTTACACATAATGAAGTGGAAAGAATCAGAAGAACGAACAAAACATTAAGATTCATGTTGTCCTGTCATTTCAGTCATGTCCAACTCTCAGTGACCCCATTTGGAGCTTTCTTGGCAAAGATACTAGAGTGGTTTGTAATTTCCTTCTCCTTCACTAATATAAAAAGGAAAAAGAGCACTAAAATGTAGTCATACAGATTAAGTGCAAGAAATAATCTGAGTACTGGAGAATCAATGATGATATGGATTTCTCTCTATTTTTGAGAAGTGCGAAACTTCAGGAGAGGAATGCTATATACTCTGTTAGATTTGGTCATTTTGTCTATTAGATTTGATTAACTGTTTTTCTTTATTAAAAGAGAGTTTGATGTATGAGTAGGGGATTAAAAGAAGTGGTTTAGGAAATGACTTTGGTATAGAAATCAAAAGGAACAAATAAAAGTACAAATAATAAAATAAAATGAATCTAACCTCAAGTTGTATTATCTACAACTAAGATCATTGACCAAAGTTGCTGTACACTGACAGAAATGAAAACTATTTTTGAGGCTTCTGATATGGTAGTTATTTTGGATAATTTTTCTTCCTTTAACATCTATGATACTGTTTCTCCTTACTCCTGATTCATCTTTCTCAGTCTCTTTGCTGGATCAGTCATAGCTGTATGATTTTTAAAGTATTATACAGGCATATTAGCCCTCCATTAATCCATTCCTTCAATTTACACAGATATTTCTTCCCACAATGGAGATCATATAAGTCATTATTATTATTATTCCTGTTTATATGATGCAAATCACAATTTGCTACCCTTCAGTCTTTAGTGAAAAATTCTACTATACCTCCCCTAAAACAGATATATGGTGATGAATAAGAAAAGAAACCTAAATATATGTTATGACATATATGACATAAAAGAATGAATCAATTGCTGTTTTAGCTGATTCAAAATGAAACTAATTTCATCTTCAGAGTACAGACACAAAATGTCACCAGGCCTGACTTAGAGTCTCTTGCCTTCTGATGTTATAACCTCTTAGAAGTTAGTTGAGGTTATTACCATATTAGCATGAAGCAATGAGGTAGAACTTTTGAAAGGGAAATACACATACACACCCCTATATATGTGTATATGTGTGTGTGTGTGTGTGTGTGTGTGTGTGTGTGTGTGTATAATATATATATGTATATATATACATTATATATGTGTGTGTGTGTATGTGTATGTGTATACACATACACACATATATAGTCAGGATTATATACAGAATTTCCCTTTGCTAAGGAAAAGAATAGGAAAACATATTGTATACATACTGAAACATTCATACTTATGTAATCATATATACATCTGAATATTTACAAACAAATGCATTTGTGCCATATCTTTGATTTATTGGTATAGGAAAATTTGCCAATGAAAATTAGTATGTGCTCTTCAATTTACAATCATGTTTATCTAGGATCCTGAGTAGTTAAAGAACTCAAGGACAGAATCCCTCTGTCAGAAGCTGAATTTTAGCCTAGAATTTTTAAATTCCAAGGTCCACTATATATCCATCACATACATTACCTCTCATAACAATATCATTTAAAAAAAGTTCTTACAAAAAAAAGTCTACTAAAATCTTTAAACTACTCACTTCTGAGCAGTACAGGTACAAAACCATTTTATTTCATTAAATGGTAATTGGGAAAACTTAAGAGGGTTTCAGCTGAAGGAGTCCCATGTGAGTCCTGATTCAATAATACCACATTAGTCACTCTTTACTCTCCAACCTCTAGAGTACTTGGTCTAGAGATTACTCCATTACTTACTATTCAAACTGCAGAATTTGTACCCAGAAGCCCAGATGGTATTATAAAAAATGTAGGTATAGTACATTGAGTTTTCTATTATGATTATAAAAATATAAGAAAAATCAGTGTGTTGTATGGTTATATTAGGGTAGTAAAAATCAGAATACCTGGGTTTGAATCTCAGCTTCAGCATTTATTACATTTGTGTGACACAAAGAAAGTTGCTTTACCTTTCCAGATTTCAGTGATGAGGTTGGATTAGATCATTTCCAGAGAAAGAGTTCTTAATATTATTGAGTCCTGGACACCTTAGTCCTTCAAGTCTGGCAAAGTCACTCTCCAACCCCTATTTGCCAACACCACACAATGTAAATCCTTAGGACTAAGAAGGTTGCCCTCCTGCCTCTTCCACAATAAATAGTAACTATAAATTATAATGCTGTTAAAATTACAATTGTAATAACATCTATCATACATAGCAATTTTGTCTGTTCCAGAGTATTTTATTAATGAATATTTCATGTTTGTGTTCTTTCCCTTGCCTTTGGGATTTATTTACTGATTGACAAGATTCTGAATAGCAAATCAAACTAGGGAATGAGAGAATAATCTTGTAACAACAAAATTCAGGTGAGTCCCTTGAAATCCTAAACATCTGGTCATCTTTCACATATTTTAATAAAAAGAGTATTTCACTGACCCACAGAGAGAGAGAACGCTATTAAAGAGCTTGTCAAAAGTAGCAAACTAGTAGATGTTAAGTCCAAAAATAAATACAAATCAGATCTCTTTTAGTTCAAATATTGTTTGATGTTGCTGTGGCTCAATATATATGATATATTAATGAACAGTTGGACAAATTGAAATTGTGGAAGACTCTCTGTGCTGTCTTGGTTCCTCTCCTCTTTCAGGAAACAAGTTTTAACTTTGACAGTTCTGCATCCTATGTCAGACATCTGTCTTCTCTGTCTTAGTACTGTTTCTAATTTTATATGGTGGATTGCTTGCTTGTTCAGAGTTTGGAAAGCTTCCAAATTATAATAGTTTTTATTTTATTGGCACATGCTGAATAATGAGGAGATACAAAACTGAGAACTATATAGAATCATCAGTAGTGGACTTCTATCATTTTATCCTAAGAGAACTGTTGACAACTTTTGAAATAGCCTTGTGAGAGCTTTCCCACACCCAGAATTGATACCTATCCATTTAAAGTACCTCTCCCTTAAATGAGTAGCAGGCAGCTAGCTGGGCAAATAGAGGCCTATATTTAGAACAAGTCTTGCTTGATTCATATGCACCTGAAAAGTTTCTAAACACTGGGTAAACACTCCCTTTCTCCATTGTGATTGTAGTGCTAGAATTCACTTGTGAGGTTTTGCAGCTTTTGGGGGCCAATAGGGCCCCTAATGTTAGCAGAGCCTTAATTACTGGATCTAAAAAGTAATCAGTCATCCATCAGTGGCCATGCTCTAAAAGAAAAGATTCCCAATTAGCTTTAGACCATTGCACAAAGTTGAAGAGCAATAGGAGAGTCAAAGGTTAAGTGACCAGAAGTAATCTAATTACATTTGAGCCAGATTATGGTTCTGCACTTCATGCATGAAGGAAAATGCATCAAAATAAATTATGGCTCATGTAGGTGTCATCAAGTATCTCTTATAGCAAGCCTGATTAAAGAATGCATTAAAACTAGAGCACAGGCTAATTATAGGTTATGCTTTCTCATCTTTTCCTTAGCCCTACAATGGAGTTGACCTTGCCCCAGTATCTGATTGACAAAGAATCAGAATGATGAAAGAAGATTGGAGAGAGAAAGGTGTTCCTTGTATCACATAATAAATTTATTCCTTTTTCTAGGTTGAATCATATATTAAATGCCTTCATGTAAGAGTGTTTGATGAAAAATTACTATGAATTATTTTATAAAGTGAATATATAAAAATGATTAGTTTAAAATTCTGAATTTTTATATATCACATTTTATTAAAATGAAATATTCTGGTACATACACTTTACCAATTATAAGCTTTATAAATTGGATTAATGACATGAAAATAATCTGTGCTGAAACTATCACATTAATGTCTCTAATTTTTAAGACGTAGGAAAATCATGTACAGGTAGATTATTATGCCAAGACAAAGAGCTTTCAACTATTAAGTTTGTATCCCCCAAAAAGGCCCTTCAATTATGATATATCACATAATGGAAGAAGAGAATGAAAAGTCCATTTTGTCAGTAATACTTATGGATATTGACTACTTTTATTATCACTGGTAGTCATGATTGTCTTTCTGTTATAGATCTAAAAACTTCTATATACATAAAGGGAATTGATGGGCAGACATCAATTCTATCTTTATTTTATCAAATTTATATTTTTAAAAAGCCAACCAATGGGAATTCTATATTCCCATAGACTGAGCAGTTCCACATCTCTATCTATATATCTGAAATCCCTTGTTATTTCTTAGGTTCATGGTAGTCTCTGTCTCTGAGTCCCAATCAGTGTATCTCTATGCAAGTGTACCTTTGCTAGAGGATGAATGAATTCAAGTCAAAAGGCGGTTAATGAAATTAGATGACAAGGTGAGAAGGAATTGAATCAGGGAGTAACTATTCCAGATACCAATGCTAATGGGAGTGCTAGCCCCAAGTATCTCCCAGGGAGCAGTCTTTTTCAGTTAATCCCCCTTTCTCCCTAAAACAGCAGAAGGACACCTACTGATCTGTTTAATCCTCTTTCTTTTAATTTGTCATAAGAACTGACTGGTTTTGACATCTTAGGAACCAGTAGTTTTAGTGTCTGAGCTTGGTCCAAACCTCCTGGATGTCTCTCCATCTTTCTGTCATCTCTTCCTAGAACAGACTGCTCCTCATGGCTTGAGCTCATTGCCTCAACATTATCTAAATGTAGCTGCCATTCTTTTCCATCTTTCTTATGCTTACTTATCCTTGTTATCATAATCTTGCTTTCTCACTAGAGATGTTAGAATTTAATAATCTTTCAGAATTTGGACCAGGATTGACTGAATAACATTGCCATGCCAGGGGCTGGCACATAGGCTTCTGGAAAATGTAACCTAGAAAGTTTTTCTTGGTGAGCAAAGTTCCTGCTCTCTCTGACTTTAAAGATTGTGGGAACAAGAATTTTGGCAACCAACTTTTCTCTCTCCATACAACTTAAATTATTTCTTCACAACAGGAACCTTGTTTCAAGCCCCTGAAATCCTTCTAATTTTTATATCTGAGGAATATTTGTGTTTTGATATTTATTCATTTAACTTTTATCTGTCTACAAGAAAATGACCTTTTAATGAAGTAACAATTCACCTAAATGGGACATATCTACATTTGAGAAAAGTAGCTGTTGATTTCTATCTGTCTTGACAGCTCCTTCTTTGAGACCTAGGTCTGTTTAAAGTTCTAAAACAAAGTTATGGTTATAGAGTTTGGATCCGATTTTCGCACATTTCAAATATTACAAGTTATACTATATTGGACATTAGAACCATTCTATGGTGTGGAACAAATGTAATTTACCTGATTAAAGAGAAGATGAAAATTAACTAAGTTAAAATACAATTGTTCACAGAGATGAACTAAGAGTCTAACCCAGAAAGAAAAGAGAGAAAGAGACAAAGTACAGATATCAAAACTGGAATAACTAAAAAGCTTTAAGTGACTGATCCTCCAGTTCTCAAAAGGAAAAGTAAATCCAACTATAAACAGAAAATAAGAGGAGTCACCCAGCATGTCAATTAGTTTGGCAGAGCAATATTGCCTACTGAGATATTAGGTAACTGAATTCAGCAGTGAAATTATCTGGTCAACACAGAAAATAGTTTCATCAAGGAACTTTTATGAACAGTTTCAAGCCCAGAAAGGAAACACCGATGTTTACAATTTAATTGTTGTGAGTTGCTTCAAACACATAGTTTCTTCTTTATTCACATGCCTCCTTGACAAATTTCTTCAATTGTATATGTTTGCACTCTGTCACAAACATTGAATATATTGGTGGGAAAGAATGACTTTGCTTTATATGTAGATGTGCATTTATTATTCCTAATTTTGTTTTAATATATCAGTTCCTGAATTATTTTTATTTATTTTAAATTACTATTAAGTAAAGGATAACTAGATGGTGCAGTAGATAGTCTCAAGAAGACAAGTTAAAATCCGGTCTGACACTTACTAGCTGTATGACCCTAAGCAAGTCACTTAACCTTAACTTTATTTGCCTCTGTTTTTTCATCTGTTAAATGAACTGGAGGAGGAAATGCCAAATCACTCCAATATCTTTTCTAAGAACACCCCAAATGTGGTCATAAGGAGTCAAACATCATTGAAATGACTCAACAACATTAAGTGAATGTTTATAATTTAACTTCTAAGAGTGTCTTCAGTCATTCATACATTAATAATAATAAAAGTAATAATAATGATAATAGTAATTCATACATCAACATACATTAATTAAGCTTTTGGTATGTCAAGAACTGTGCTAAGTAATGGAAATACTAAGAAAGGCAAAATATGGTACCTTTCCTCAAGTATCTTACATTCTAATTGAGGGTAAGGGAGAATACAACTGCAAATAATAATGTACAGACAAGATATGTACAGTATAAATTAAAGGTTATCTCAGAAGGCAGACCACGAACAGTATGTGGAAGGATGGTGGTGAAGGAAATGGAAGAATGGATAAGGAAAGCCTCCACATTAAGTGCAGGGTTTGAACTGAGTCTTGAAAGGAGCCAGGAAAACAGAAGACTTAGTGGGGAGTAGGAAGAGGTAGTCATGGGGAACCTCCAGCACAAAGATTGTTGACTCAGAAGATGGGATGCAGGCTACAAAGAACTGCACAAGTAGGCCATTGTCCTAAGGGCCAAGTTGTGAAGGACTTTAAATGCCAATGGAGAAATGAGGGAAGCTTGTTTGTGTAAAGGGAGATATATCAATAGATACTCAATGGGAAAAGTAGTGAGTAGGTAAGGGCAGCACAGTTCAGCACAGTTCCCCTACAACTGTATTCTAGGACCCTGAGAAATTCTGAATATAATTGTGTAGTGGTGGTTGCTTTTTAGGAACCTAACTGCAAGGGCTCTTTAGAGTGAAAGGCCCAGCCCAGATAATTAGTTTACCCCTCTTCTATGAAAACTAGGCAGTTCTTCTTAATGTTTAGAGACATACCACATCTTTATACTTTTATTTTGAAATAATTTAAAATCCGTAGATGTGACATTGAGCATGTTGTGGTTCTCATGTTTTCTGGCCTACCTACTGAAAGAGTTGGATTACTAAGTCCCTTTTGTGAGAAATACTAAGTCACTCTTTGTGAGAAACTGTGGGTTTCCACAGTGTTGGGAGCTTTTCAGAATGTGAGAGGTTAAGATTCCACAGAACAATTAAGTGATCAGCTGAAGCCTTGAACTAACAAGGAATTGAGGAGCTGGGAAGGCACAGGTGGCTTCAGGCAGTCAGAAAGTCTAGTGGATTTGAGACATTCACAAACTTAAGATAGTAGCCTATCTAGCCCAAACTATTTCGGGTCAGTGACATGACTTGACTAATCATTGTGGTACCTACTTAATAGGCTAATTGAATATTAAACAACACACCCCAGAGGAGAAGTTTTCCCCCATTTTTAAACATGAGATGTAAGGTGAGGAAAGAGGAACATGTTTATACATATTTAGGGGGAAACTTAGTGGGCCTATCAGAAAACACTGTGACCCAAAAGGGAAAAGACCAATTCAGTCTCTGAAGGGAGGGACTGCACTATACTAGCCCATATAAAGCTTCTCAAACTTCTGTGCTCTGGGCTTCTTCTTCCCAAAGAGGAATGGGGCCCACTTCTGGCCAGAAATGTTAAAATGATTCCTTAAGATTCTTGAATAAATTGATGTCTGATTTTCAGTGTCAAGAGTGTATTTCCAATATTTTCAATACTATGCTATTTAGGAGAGTAAGAGTCCCACTATTTAACTTAGTTTTTAAATGTCAAAAAAAATAATTTTCTCTCCTTTTGAAAAGACAGATTTTCAATAAAATGTCTCTTCCCCCCCTTTTTTTTTCTTTTTTGTTTTTTTCATTATAACTTTGGAGCGATAATGGGCAAATGACTAAAAATATGACTTACAAATTCTGCAACTCTCAAAGAGTAAAAAGGAAACTTATTTCAGAGCTTTCTGTATTAAGTTAATCTGTTCCACTAGTATACACAGGTACTCTTTTTAATGAAGAAATTCCATTATGATTAGGTATACAATGCTCTTCAGAGCAGGCAAATCCATTTCTATCTACACTATTTTCAATTAATTTATTTATGATGAATAAACTCTCCTTTAATTATCTAAATAAATGCTGTTTTCTTCATGAAAAAACAACCATTTAATTATTTATGAGTAAATATAGCAAAAACTGTGATTAAGTTGACTTTTACTGAACATTTTTTTTTCTTTCACAAACCTTAACAAAGAATGAGGTTGAACCAAATCAAAGTGCTGAGTTTTGTTCAACATGCAACATTTGTCCACAAGTTTCTTTTTTTTTAATGATATTCTAAAGGTCATCTTAAAAGTGAATGTCAGAGTTAAAACTAGAGTTTACTTTTTCAGCTCTTTCTACTGTCCAGATGGTTATAGCAGATATTGTAACCTCTGGGTAATTACATTGCCCCTAAATTTCTGAAAGCAGAGCCCTCATCCCCTCTTTAGACCCCCTTCACCCACCCTGTCTATCATCATTACTCTGTACATGTGCTGATTTAGTTGAGATGCACTGATTATCTCACTTATGAAGCAAGAAGATAGTGAACTGCAGCTGTTAATATTCTCTGCAACCAGATGATTTCCATAACAAGGTTTCTAAACCCATGACTAACACAAATTTCATTAGCAAAATGTTCATTATAACTTTAAAGGGGAAAAAAAAACCCACATGAAATTAGCAGGATGTGGTCCTTATAATATGGAGAATGTTTATTCACTTAGGGAATTAGTTGAGAATGTCTAGGATTATCTCAGGGGGTTAGATGCTGAAATTCCCATCTCTCTTCTGGGTACAGAGGTGAGAAACCATGGAAATTACATGTTGTATACCTGAGACATTTGATCATTTCATTAGTTAGTCTTTCTTCATTGTTTTTCTTTGCTACAGGGGTTCAATGTGAAAGAATATATTGAGAATATTAAAAGAATAAATAGCATAGAGAAAAGAGCCAGCTTTGGAGTCAGAATGTGCTACATCTCAAATGTGCCTCTGATCCATAGGCAACAATGCAACCCACTTAACCTTCTAGTTATAACTCTATAAGATTATAAATTTCAGGGGAGTCATTGATCTGCATTGATAGGGAGTTTTTTAGCTGGAATTCCCTACACAAAAAATATTATACACACACACACACACACACACACACACACATATATGTTGTTCACACAAATATATACATATATTGTTATATTACATTTGCAATATGTATATTGTTGTATTATATGTTCATATATAGATAGAAGAGACATATGATAAGAGATGTTGAGATATTTATGTATAATTACATATAAACCTACATATATGCTTGCATATATACATACACACATACACACACACACACACACACACACATATATATATATATATATATATATATATATATATAATTTTACTGCTTTCAACCTTTCACATCTATTTAAGTGACTAAATATTAAATTGTAATGATGCCTAATGTTTAAATTTAAATCCAAAAAATAAAAATAAAAAGACATCATATTAGACATAATAGCAAATTCACACTCAATCACTTAAATAGATAGGAAAGATTGAGAGCTGCAAAATTATTGCTAAACAATAGTCATTGCTTTCATAATGCTTTGCCTTCATGATGTGACAGAACAATGTGGGATAGCTTTGGTGACCTAATGAAGCTGCTGTTTTCCTTGTATCCTATCTGTGATTTCTACTCACATTCTCTGCTTTAGGCCCTGTCCTCCACTACTTGACTCTTCTTAAGGGACATACATTAGCTCCATGAGAGAATTCTATTCCCATCTCCATGTGATTTGTCATGTTGTACACTGTACCAACTGGCTAGTAAGAATAAAATCATCCATACCTGAGGGTAACCTCCTGTGGAGAGATTGATTTATGATTCAGGCCTCTTATTGAAATATTTTCCCAGAAAATTAACCCCGTTAATATTTCTGATGGCCAAGGATAGGGTGGGGGAGAAGTGCATCAGGGATTGTTGCTACTTGTATTATATTATAGTTGTACAAAGAGTGTCATTTTCACATTTGTCATTCCAAGTTTCTAAGTTCATTCTTCAACCTCCTTTTTTTTTTTTTTTTTTTTTTTTTTTGCAAATTTTATGCTGGAATGACCTTTGTTGTCCTGCACTGTGTTTATGTGATGCTGTGATAGATGCTTTTTTGTATGCCTAATGAAGAGAGCCCTGGACTCAAAGTCAGGAGAAATGCTCTGCTACTACTCACTGTGGAAAAATCACTTACCTCTCTGAGCCTTCTGCCCCTCATCTATAAAATGGTGATCAAAATATTAAATGTAATTTCGATAAAGGACGATGCAAGAATGCTCTTTGGAAAACTTAGAATATTATAGATATGCCAGTCTGGGTTTTTTAAACTTCTATTTTTCATCTCATTTCTTGGGATCACTCCACTGTGAATTATACTAGATGGTATTATAGACTATAAATTATAAAGAATATATAATTATGACTTATACTATGTTATGAGTAGTAGGGGACAGTTCTTTTGGTTTATAAATCAATCAATAGTCAATCAAATTAGCAGGTACTATGTGCCAGACATTGTATTAAGAGATCCTCCAGAGTGTGTGGCTCAGTAATGGTGAGGGGTTACAAAAAAAAAAAAAAAAAAAAAAAGTTGGAGAGATCTCTAGGAGCAAAATAAAAGTTTATTGTACATTCTCAGGATATCAGGCATCCTACCCATTGAGCAGGCACCTTTTAGGACAGGTTTGACACTTAAATAGTCCCTAACGCAAATACCCCTCCCACCAGTGACTCTCATCCTCATTGGCTAAGGGTCTTACATTTTAAACTCCGGAACTACCCAAGAAATTGAACTTGGCCAATAAGTACATAGTTGCCCATATTTGATTGAAATAGGGAGAAAATGATGTCATGGGAGTATAGCAGGAAGAGGACTTAGGTATGCCCTTAAATCAATGCTCAAAGACCTGCAGGCCTACTCCAACTCCGAAGTAGATGAAGCCATACTCGATTTTTACAACTGTCTTGAAAGATCTCACCTCATCTCATTCAAGAGAGCTAATCCAGATAGTATATTTTGGCACCCCAATTTGGGAGCTCTAGAAAGAATACCTGGCAAAGAAATAACAAGAGGTTATCACTGGGAAGAAGGTCTCTTCACAGCAAGCAGGAGTCCTGATAGGCAGCTGTGCCAAGAGGAGAGGTCCCTTAGGAAAGCATACTACTTCAGACTTCTGCAAAGATTTGGAGTTTAGAATTGTCTTTTATAACAGTCTGAAGCTGAGGCTTCCAGTTGAAAAAAGAGCCAATGCCTCCAGGCCTAGATACTTGGAGTTTCAAGCCACTCAATATCAGGCCCAGATCTCCAACTGAATGAAATTCCTAAAGATCAGGAAGAGGAGAGGGGGAAGAGGAGCAGAAGAAGAGATCCCAGCACTTCACCACCAGGGTGGGGTGGGATTTGGCACAGGGCTCTTCCCTGTTCACTCCCTGTTACTGAGGGAATCCTGGTTAATTTCTTTTCCTCTGCTGACTAAAATGCTTAAATTCAGCAGGTTGCCACAGGTCGCTTGGAACACATTCTTAAAAATATTAACATCTGAATGATTTAATACCTGAAGGCATTAAAAACAAATAAACAATGTTAGACTTAGCATGCCTTGTTCTTTAGCTGAAATATTACCACTTTGCATGTCTATTATATTTAGTGAATAAATATTCACTATTTATCAATATCACTAGCTTTGTTTCCTCTTCCTCTTCCTCCTCCACTTCCTTCTTCCTTTTTCCTCTCTCTTTTTCTGAATTCAATCTCTGGATGCTGGGAACAACCCTACCTTAAACAATAGTTATAAAATTCTTCTTTTCTGTCTGTAATCAAACAAATCACATTTGTCCCATAAGCTTAAAACAGTTCCAGTGTCCATTCTTCAGAGTATATACTGCAGCTTTTCATATTAAAAAATGTAACAAATACATATGAGAATACATAAGATGAATAGGGGAAAAGAAAAAGAACCTTTTAAAATGTTTATAGCAGCACCCTGAGATGGCAAAGAAGTGGAAATTGTAGGTATGTCTATCATTTGGGGAAAGGTTGAACAAGTTTTGGTATAGGATTGTGCTACCAGAAATGATAAACATGATGATTTTAGGAAAAATTGGATATATTTGCATGAAATAATGAAGAACAAAATGAGCAGAACCAAGAGAGTATTGTGACAGCAACCTTGTTTTAAGAACCTTTTAATGACTTTCAATGACTAAATCATTTTGAATAAAATAAATACTCAAATTAACTACAAAGGATCTATGAAGAAAGATACTATCTATATATAAAGAACTGATAAATAGGAACATGTATAGAATGATTTTACATATGTTTGTGTGTGTGTGTTTGTATATATATACATATATATATATATATATGTAAAATGGTAGCCATCACCAAGGTAGGGATTGGGGAGAAAAGAAAAAAAAGTTTAAAAAGTTATGTTATTTCATACTTGAAAGGAATAGCAAATTATTCATAATAGATTTTCAATTTCATGTGCAATCATCATTTTCCATTCTAGTAGGTTATGGAAATACTTTTTCAAAATAAAAGAAATATATAGATAAAAAATATTTCTCTAAAGAATTTTGAACAGACATAATAAACACCAAACAAATGAAGTGTCAAAACAGAATTAGTTAAGCAATAAATTGTTTCATATGAAAGGATAGTACTTTAAAGAATAGTACCATCTCCTCCTACCTGTCTTAATCTCTCCTATCTGTCTGACCAATCATTGATCTCCTTTGACCTCCTAAGTATAGATATCTGCCAAGACTCTATCCTATTCTTTTTTTTTTCCTTTTTCCTCAATACTTCCTTAGTGGTTTCATTTATCTCTACTTGTAACATTTTCATTTCTATGAGGAGACTCACAAACCAAATGTCCAGTTCTGATCTTGCCTTTAAACTTCAGTTGCTAGACATTGCCTCAATATGTTAACAACACCTCACACTCAAAATATCCAAGCCCAAGTTTATGATCTTCCTCATTAAAACCTTTCCTTTCTCTTAATCTCCCTTTTTGTAATGAAGACATTAGCAACTTTTCAGTCTTTTAAGCTTTCTTATTGTTCCCTCTCTATCACTATATGCACTCTGTTGCTATTTCTATGGTGATACCAACTTCACAAAGACTAATAGTTTGGTACTTCCAAAAAGATAAAGAAGTTGGAAAAACCACAGTTGGGAATATGATAGCTAATTGATCAGATGAATAAAAGGATTACTATGCAACAGTGACAGGCCAGTTTAGGTTAAAGATAGTGGGATCAATCTGAATTCTTTTGTGAATTTCTCTAGCAGTATTTTAGTGCTGCTTGGTAATAAGACTGAAAAGGGGTAGATTAATTTTAACTGAGGATAGTAATGGGAGCTGGATCAGAAGATGAACCTTATTTGCCAATAAAGGTCTTGACAAAAAGGTCAGAATAATCAGCATGGCCTAAATCAGAATCAGAACACATCTTTGCCTCTTTTTTATGCCAGGACTGGTGAACATCTGGGCCATAGAAAACCCATGAACTCATTTGGTCTGACCCTGCAAAACCTCGATAGCATATCAGGTTACTCCATTTCCATTATTAATTTTTGTGCAGAAAAATCTGGCCTCATGAATCTACTCTCAATCTCAATAAAGGCTAGGGAATAAAAAGGGAGAGGAAGGATAAGGAAAGACCAGTGAGTTCCTCTTGGAAATGCTTATAGAGTCTTTCCATAAAACATTATAATTTACAAGGGGTAAGGACAAGGATAGGGACTGGACCTGTGATTTCATTAGTATAGGGAACTCCCTAGAGTAATTCCCTCTTCCAATATTCCAAATACATCTTCTTTGTGACTTATAGTTGTCCAAAGCAGTGGAAATTTAATTAAATTACCTAGAATCATCCCATTAGCACAGGTGGAAGTTGAACTCAACCTTTTCCGGCTTCAAGGCTACCTCTCTAGGCACTATATTAAGTGTTCTCTTACATAATTAATACAGAATCCCTAAATTTAGTTTTAGACAGCAGTTCTAAAAATAACTACTAAGAAGACAGTATGATAAAATATCAGATTATGCACCTTCTATTTCTTTTTTTATGCTACAAACAGTGCTGAATTTAGAGTCAAAGGACTTGGGTTGAAATTCCAGATCTGTCAAAATGTATATGACATCAGACAAGTCATCTTATATCATATATATGCTTTGGTTTCCTCATCTGCAAAATGAGCATGTTGTATGAGAAGATTCTAGTTTCTTTTCTACCTTTTGATTTATAATACTGTTGACTGGATTCTCCAAGAAGCTGTTGTTGTTATTCTTCATTCATTCTTGAAGAGGACCAACAATATCATGATGATGATGTCTTGACTTGTTTGTGAATTGGATTTAAATGAGGCTCAGCTTTTCATAGTTTTTAGCCTCACTCTTTCCTCCAGAATCATTGAAGTCCAGTGACAAGACAAAAAGGTCAAGATGATCAGCAGTGGCCCAGAATTCTTCAGAATCAGAACACATCTTTGCCTTTTCCTTTTTTATGCCAGGACTGGAGAACATCTGGGCCATAGAAAGCCCATGAAATCATTTGGTCTGACCCTGCAAAAGCAAATGCAAGTGAAAACAATCTCTCATTGCTTGAGTTCTTTAAGTTGATCATTTTATTTGGCCCACAAATGATGCTATAAATATCTAAATTGCCCTTGGCAGAAAAAAAGATTCCCCAATCCTGTATATGCCAATAACCAGTACTTATATTTAGTTCATAGAGCTAGAAATCATCTGACCCAACCCCTCATTTTATAGATGAAGCAATCATCAAGACCTAGGTAAGTAAAGGGAATTTTTCAAGGTCATACAATAATTTAAACTGAGGTCCTCTGACTCAGAGGATTTGTATTTTTTCCTCCTTTTTCCACATTGTCTGGCATAATCTTGGCATAGTCAGGCCTCTCATTTCTATTTCGCTTTATTTCTTTCTGTAATACCCCACATTCGGCATCTACCACATGCACATGTATCTTATGGATCCCATGGCATAATGGATGATATCAGGAAGACCTTGGATTCTATTCTTTGTAAAATGGGGATAATAATAATACTTCCTTTATAGAGTTACCCTAAGGATAGAATGAGTGTATGTAAGTACTTTATAATCCTCTAAGTGCTATAAATGTCATTGATTATTAAATGTCAGCTATTCCCTTCTTCCCTTTTCCCACTGTTCAATGTCTATTTGTTCAATATCAAATCCTTTGGTTTCACAAATATTCCCACTGAGCCTCAATTCTAGGGTAGCTTTATTCTAAATGCCCCCCCAAACTCCTCTTATCTTTGGTTTATTTTATGCATATTCAATGCTTGAATTTCCTTTTCTCTGTTAAAAAAAATCATGTCATATACTGTATTAGAATCATTAAGTATTTTAGTTCTACAGAGAGTTAATTATATGTATGTTTGAAAAAAAGGAGGAACAATGAAAAGGTAGGAAGAGAAAGAAGGACGGAAGGGTAGGAAGAGGAAGTTCCAGAGAGAGAAAGAGAGCAGGAAAAGTAAGGAAAAAAAGAGCCAGAAAGAGTGGGCAGAGATAGAAGGAAAAGACAAAGAGACAGAAATAGACAGGGAGACAGAGTTAAAAAAAGCACACGCAGAAGAAATAGGTGGGGGAAGGAGATGAATATGACAATATGTCAGTAAGACTGTAATAAAGAATGTTGGAAGGAACTAACTTCTCCAGTAAGTTTCCTGACATTTTACCTCGAAGGGCAACAACATTGTCCTCCAGAAAAACGCACTGAACATATGAGCAAGGAAAAAAACGATAGAGAGGGAATTCAATTCTCTTCTCATCTTGCATGTCACCTGTGGAGCCCCAGATGGCCCTCATCTCTTTGGATGCTGAGAAATCCCTGCTGGAATGAGGCTGCCTGGAAATGATAAACATCAGCAGACAAGGCAGCTGCTCGGGATGGCACAACATAACAGGCAGCTCCAGACAACCGCTTTGCGCTGCTGCCTTTGGGCAATGTTGGTGACCCTCCAATAGCCTCTGGAATGCTTTGAGTCACCCCGGCCCTTCTGACCCTTTCTTCCCTGTTGCCTCAGGGTAAAGCAAGTGAGGTGGAGGCAGGGTTGAGATGAATCTGAAGGCACAGGTACAGCGTCCATAGACAGTTGTCTCTTAAATGGCCCTGGCTTTCCTCAATTATCAATGTGCCAAAATCATCAGGGGCTCTTACTGAGTTTCCTTTGCTTTGCATAATTTACATTGGTCATTGAACCTTTCAAAATGAGGAAAAATAAAGGGGTTGGATGGGGAAAAGATGAACACGGTATGATATGTGATGGCAGAATTGTGCACAAAACCAGCTGGGCTACCTTCCATTCTCTTTGCAATCAGGATCTGGCACCGCCAGCGGATGGAGAACAGCAGTTGTCAGTGCCTTGTTGTCGCAGACCTCAGTCCCCTCTTCCAGTAGCTGCTCTCGTTTATCGTTTCTGGCATGAATCAAAAGCCCAAACAATCACCACCTGCTTGCTCTATGACTTGCTTTGTCCGCAGAGTCAATACCTGTCATTTTTTCCTAGTTCACCTGAATGAAAGGGGAAAATGAAAAAGACTGACAAGAGATGTTGACAGGACACTCCCGCCCCCAAAGCCAAAGCCACAATAGGTCTTGTATAAAAAAAGTTCTGTATGTGATCAAATAACTGTGTCATCAAGTAACAGAGGAAAAATATAGAGAAAAGATAATATAAGCTTTGGTCCTGCTGAAAATCTGCCATAGTTCTGTGCAGAAAAATGACAGCCTAGAGAACTAAATTCCTAATTTTTTTTTTTGTTTGTTTCTAATTCAAAATTTTAAAACATTTCATCTTTTTCTTCTTTATGAGCTGGCTCCATCAGACACATGGCTAACTAACTCTGTGACCGTAGGTTAGATACCTCACATCCTTGACTCTTAGTTTTTTTAATCTGTAAAATGGGAATAATAATATTTATACTACCTATCTCATAATGTTATTAGAAAAAAGAAAGTTGTTTTATATCATAAATTATTATAGAAATAGGAACTGTCATTTTCTTTTTAATGCTCTTCCTGGCTAGCCAGAATTTCTTCTTTTTTCCCTCCCTTCTCAAAACTTTACAGACTGAGACAAAGACTTTCCTAAAGGAGGAAATATCAGGTATTAGATTTACTTAGTCATAATACATTGACAGTGAGAAAAACCAATAATTGAAGTCTCCTAGTTTATTTACATTATATTTTTTAATTGTCTGAACATTTCACTTCCATGTTCAAGAAGCTCCTTCTTACCATCTCAGATGAAATATAAACTATTTAACATTTACAGACTTTCACAATCTGCCTATAATTTCACATTATTCCTCCTCATGAATTATGTATTCAGACCAAACAGAACTAATTATTATCTTGCTGCATTATCATTTGTTCTTCCACAGTCTATCTTTCAAGATTCTTAGCTCTCTGACAAGGCTCAGCTCAGAAGTTACCATGTATATAGGCCTTTTTTGACTGGCAAATGTTAGCAGTCTCTACTCACCAAAAAAAAAAAAAAAAAAAAATTACTTTGAATTTCCTTTTATGTGACTGTGACTTGACTCTTCCTCCATATCTCTTGCAATTGTGCCTCCCAATACACACACACACACACACACACACACACACACACACACACACACACACACACACACTTTTCAAGGCCAAACTCCTAAGAACCAATTAGAATTTATCAGTTAGATGAGAGAATTTTATTGTCTGGGGCAACAAAAACTTAATACCAGGAGATTTCACATGTTGTCCAAGTCCACATTTATTCCTCTGGTAGATTATGAAGTTTAGGATAAATGTAATAAAATATTTAAATCACCATGATTTATTTTAAAAGGCAAATAACAAAAAGCACATCTTTCCCTACTTTTGAATTATTATAATTTTTTAATGCCTCACAAGTATGTGACAAAACCCAATGGGGAACATAAGAAAAAAGATTAAAAAATCCCCACCTGACCATCCTGATCACAATAACTGCCCTTAAATCTTCAATGAAATTTGAATTGTCTTTTCTTTCCTCAATTCATCAACGTTATGATGGGAAGTAAAAAAGGAAGTAGCTCTAAAAATGAGCATCTTTCTTATCTGTATCTTAAGTGTACTAAATTCTCTTAGTGAAAATGATAAATGTCTTTCAAATGTCAGGATGAAAATTTATTTTTAGACATAAGAGCTGATCTTGAGTTACAGCTAATACTTGAGATTTAAGATGGCAGCTCCAGTGCACACTCCATTTTCTCAGACTCCAGAAGAAATCCCCAAAGAGCATCTGCAGTTTCCTCCCTTTGATCTTGTCTGAAATTTCCTAAAAGGTCCATGATTCTTCCCCATCCCACCACTGATAGATTAAGGAGAGAGAAGACAATCCTTCACTCTTGCAATGTAGTTCAAGTGGAAGTTGCTGTGATCTTTAGGTGGCTCAGTTTAGGGATTTTTACTTTTTTTTTTTTCCTCATGCTTCCCTTGGGCTTTTCATATACAGGTATGGGATTAAAAAAAAATTCAACAATGGGGAAAGTAGTGTTTTCTCATTTTACATCTTTTAAAGTAAATCATATTCATTTAAATATATTATTATACTTAGTACAATAATTTAATAACCCCCCAGAGGAATAAATATGAGCTGCTGCTTAAATGCAGGAGATTCCATTACCTTGTTTGTTACCAGAGCTTTCTCTTCAATGTTTCTTGTGGTGCCAGAAAATAGGAGAGAAAATAGGCGATTTTCTACTTTTATTCAACCATGCAACAAAACTTTTACCATCTGGGGTCCTTTCTTGTAATGTAGCTTTGCAAATGTCTTTTTAAAATAGTCATAATTGTATCACAATGACTTCCCTGTCAAACACATGCTAAGCAAATGCCTGCCATCCAGAGGTTGCTGGCACAGAGGAGTTGTGTTTATAGTCAGCAGGTAGGCAGGCATATTTATGGTGTCCATAATGCAGGGGGGTAAACAGAAGCATCAATATAGTGATTTTCAAGTGCTGCTCCAGGACCAAATTTCTCTTGCATGACCATTCCCACCGCTCCAGCAGAACAAATGATAGGGCAAGTGAGCAATTTGGTCATGGAGCAAGTGGCCAGGAGAACCTCATTATTACAAAAAACTAAAATGTATTTTTCTGGGAATGTGGATGAATAGAGTTTATAAATTTGCAGGTAAACACATATACAATTTAGTAGCTTATCTTGTCCACAACAGCGATTTGCTATCTATCTGTCTATCGAGGTTAGGACTTACTAGGAAAGCACAAAGTCTAGAAACGGTGAGGGAATACAAACTTGTAGGTGATGTGAAAGAAAAGAGAAGACAAGAGACACAATTATTCATTTTCATTACAAGGTTCATAGATCAGTTGCCAACAAATTTATCAGCACGCAGTTAATGTGACCTTGAACAAAAACAAATGTTTTTGAAAAAGATACTGCATTAAAATAAGACTTGTGCAGCTCTTATCATTTATCTTAATTGTGCTAACATATGTACCATTTGTTTTCATTCAATTCAATTAATATTTATTGTGTAGCCTGACACACCACCAGCACCTCCCTCTCCTGCCCCCCCCCCCCGCAAAAAAAAAAAAAAGTCCAAGGCACTTAACAAGGTTATCAAGATACAAGAAGAAAAAAAAAAAAGACACAATATTTCTGCCCTCAAGGAGCTTAGATTGTACTACTGTATTCTTAACTTTTTTTTTTTTTTAAATTTCATGGACACATTTAACAGTGTGGTGAAAACTATTACCATGCTTTTTAATGCATAAAACAAAATATATATGGTGACAAAGGAAACCAATTATGTTAAATTGCAATTATCAAAATATTTTGTAAAAACAGGTTTACAGATCCCAAATTAAGAATCCATTTACTAGACTATATTTACTAAGATGGAGAAAGTAATTATTTTTTTTTTTGAAAAATAATAAAAGCCAAGAGTCTGTGTTTACCACAGACTAATTGTAAAACTAGAAAGAATTTACAGATGGAAACACAAATAATTAAACCTTCTCTAAGGATTTCCCCTTATTTATTAAATCTATCTGACCATTAACCTAAATCACCATAGTAATAAAAAAATAATATTTAGATAATGCTTTAAAGTTTATAAAGATATATATAGATATAGATATATTACATAGAATATATAGATATTGATTTCAACATATTATATCATTTGAACCTCATAGCAACCCTATGAGGTACATACCACAGATAATATAATTCTATTTTACAGATGAGAAAAGTTAACTGACTTGCTTGGGTCACAATGAAAAACTATCAAGAGAAATGTTAGAGACAAAATTTGAACCCAAGTCTTTGTGCTTTGAGATTCAGTACTTTTTGAACCATATCATGATCATTCTGGTTGATGAATGAATGAATTAAAGGACATACTATACAATGGTTTTCACTACTTTAACTTTTCATTTTGTGGTTTTTGATACAGAATAGCCAATCTTTAACTTTTGGTTTCCCTCCCAACACAACCAAAGCTAGAGTTCCACTTACCGAATTATATTTGGAAATAAATTATAGACCAAATAATTGACTTATTTGTCCACTGTGAATGTCATATATGTATATGTGTGGGTGTGTGTACATATATAAGTGTGTATATATATGTTTTAGTGTGTATTTGTGCATCTAAATAGATCTAGAGACAGAGATAGGAAGTGACAGACATAGAGTTATAATATAAATCCTAATACTTTGCTAGTGTATATGACTCATTGCTGAATCATTTGTGATGTCTTATTATCTAGACCTCCTATCTTTTGAAGTTAAGATAAAAAGCTTCCTAGGAGGTACTGTAAGCAAGGAAGAAATGTTTCTGACTTCTTTGCCTCTTAGTTTCAGAAACAAAAGGATTTTTGTTATCAGTGGTCCAAGCCCAGTATCTAACACATAATAGGCTCTTAATAAATGCTTGTTGATTGATAGAGTCTGAAAGCCTATGCCTAAGTTATGTGTGTGTATGATAAAAAGCCAATCATGAGCTAGGCTGCTTTTCAGGATATTTTGAACATATTACACATTAGAAATAGGCAATTTTTGTGAAACAATAAGATCAGAAGCCAGATTGGAAGGGACTGAAAGAGAGAAGAGAAAATGTGAAAGCATTTGTTGTAAATAGCCTTTTGGAGGAATTTAGCTACAAAGGGCAGAGTGCAAATAGGATGTTATTTAGCAGGGATGGAAGGATCAAGTGAAGTTTTTTTCAGAATAGAGGAAATACAGGCATGTTTGTTGGAAATATGAAATAAGCTGGTAGATAAAGAGATTGAAAATAAATGAAAGAATGGGGATGACAGAAGGGATAAATTGTTAGAGGAGACACGATGGAATGGGATTGCTTGAGCAAGTAGAAGGATTAGCTTTTTCAAAAAATAAAGTCACTTTATAAAAAAGGAATGAAGGAGGAGAAAATGGCAGAAGGTTATTGAGTTAAGAGATAGATAAAGGAGAGAAGAGAAGGAACTCATGGTAAATGAACTCTTTTAAAAGTATAATATAAGGCAAGGTTCTTAGCTGAGAGAGTGTGGAGAAGGGGAGTCATGGGAGATTTGGGAGGAGATGAAAAGATATGGAAGTGCTATCATGGAAAATGGGAGACAGTTGATAAAAAAGGAATGATAGGATTGTCTATTAGCAGGAAGGTCCATTTGGGGTTATATAAAATAAGTTTGTAGGTGATCCAGTTAGAATTTATTCTTTATTCAGCAGTGCATTTGCAGTGTGAGTGATACAAGATTAAGGTTTGGCTGGGCATAATTGGTGATCTAAGAGAATTAGAAATTTGAAAGGGGGGTATAGAGTTGATTTGTTTTACCAAGGAATCAAAATGGGGAGAAGATGAAAGAGTGGGTAATACAGGGAATATGGCCTGAAAGAGATTTGGGAGGGGGTCAAGAGATTGGAAATCAAGGTGAAGTATAGATTTATGAAGTGTAGAATTATATAGAGAAAGGTAGAAAGAGAGGTAAAAAGCCAATTGATTATGGCCAGAAACAGTAAAAAGGCAATAGATTGTGGTCAGGTAGTACATTTGTGGGTGAGGGCAAGATTGAGGGTACGGCCATATTTGTATGTGACAGGTGTGGTGGATGAGTAGCTCATAGGACTCAGGAGTAGAGTAGATTGAGGAACTGTCTTTCAAGTATTAATCAGGAGAAATCAATATTTATGTTGGAGTCCCTGAGTATGAGGAAAAGATTTATAGAGGATGGAAAATTGTAAGCCAAATATTTTCTTCAAAGATAGAAGAAGAAAGGAGAGTGACTTGTGGAGTCTGTAAGGCAATAGCTACCAGGATTTGGGTTGGGTGGTACTCCCTATCAATCCCATACTGGTAGAGGAAGCAGTATAACCTAATAGAAAAAAAAGCATTGAATTTGGAGTCAGAACACTTAGGCTTGCTTAAACTTATTCTCTCTCTCTCTCTCTCTCTCTCTCTCTCTCTCTCTCTCTCTCTCTCTCTCTCTCTCTCTCTCTCTTTCTCTCTGTCTCTCTTTCTCTCCCCCCCTCCCTTCTTCCTTCCCTCCCTCCTCCCCCCCCTCTCTCTTTCTATCTCTTGTTTTATTTTTGTTTTTGTTTTTGGTATAAACCAGGAATTTCCTTAGTGTTGGAAACTCTTAGCAGAGAGCTTTTATCAATGCAAATAGGCACCTGCTCTGCACCTTGTGGTCTTAGAGAATTGTCTGAAACATTGAGAGATTAAATGAATTGACCAGAATTACAGTCTGTTTCAGAGGTAGAATTTGAACCCAGGATTTTCTGATCTGAGATTGACTCTCTACTGAAACAGCATGCTCATTCTCTTTCTCCTTAGACTTATCATGTACAAGTGGCAATCTGTATGAAAATCATCAAGTCACAATCACCTCAGTTACCATTTTCTCTATCTGTAAAATAAGAGGTTTGGGCTACATGATCCATATTCTTCCTCATCCTATCCCAACTCCCCCCCCCCCCACCACCCTTTTTTGGAATGCTTCTTCTACCCTCCTCCTTCCCCCACCCTGACTTTCTGATTTCAAAACATGGAAGCAATGCTTCAAGTACAAGTAATAAATACTAAATGTCAATTGTAAAGAAAAAAAAGGTTTTTCTACTTGATATGGATCTGTCTCTCTCTCCACGATGACCTTTTTTCTTACATTGAACAGAGTCACCCATAGCCATCTTGATATTCTTCAGGAAAAAAAGAAAAAAAAATTGACCCAGTGTTCATTTGAAGGATCTGTCTAGCAGAAAGACCCCATGAAGATGACAGTCTTATTCCTCATTCCTGCTATACATCTCAGAAGGAAGGGGAGAGTTAAGACATGTATAATGGAAATGCAAAGAAGGAAAAATTAGATCAAGGTTATAGAATAAATATGTCATATGCAACCTTCACCTAAGGTTTTATCAAGATTGTTTCCTGTTACATTGTCCAATAAGCATCTAGCAAAGCTATGTTCTTTTTGCCCTTTCAGATCCCTATTGGATAAAGAGGGAAGAAGTTAAATGCCTTTACAGATTAGAAAAGCTGCAGAAATTCCAAGAACCCCAGTGGAGCAAGAAAACAGCCAGTGGCATTAAACTCATGAATACTCTCTAGAAGGCCTGGCTGTGCAAGGCTCTTAGAAAGAAAAATGTCATATCTGAAAGCAGGACTAGGATTTAGGTGAAGTCTACTTATATCCTGAGCATCTAGAATAGTATTTTCAACTTTGGGAAGAGCAGAGGTAGTTTGCTGTCTCAAATATAGTAAGTGCTTAACAAATATTTATTGAATAGAATAAAAACAAACAGCACAGTTAGCACTCAAGATTTATTATAATACCTGTAGAAGTATTATTTGAATGTAATTTCTATTTTAAAAATTTATATTGTTGTCCAAAGTTCCATTAATACTGGTTTTTCTCTGATAATATGTGCACAAATAAGAGAAATACAAATAAAAGCTTATTAATTTGGATAAGGGAGAACTTATTCTCAGGTGGGGAATCAGAGAAAGCTACGTGATAAAAATTGTGTATGGTTTGGACTTTGATAATAAATAGGGTTTTCAGGGGCAGATACAGAGGAGACAGAGTAGAAGGCAACCCAAGAATAAGGGTTGGAGGAAAGAAAATGACATAAAAGTTTTTGTTATTCAGTCACTTCATTTGTATCCAATTCCTTACAACCCTGTTTAGGGTTTTCTTTGCAAAGATATTAATGTGGTTTGCATTTTCTTTTCCCATTCATTTTACAGATGAGGAAACTGAGGCAACAAAGGTCAAATGACTTGTCTAGGGTCATGCAGGTAATAAGTGTTTGAGGCTAGATTTGAACTTAGATCTTTCTGACAAGCCTATAACTATATCCATTGTGCCACATAGATGTCATGATACATATTTATAGATATATTAAAATAATATCTACATTTATCTCTCTCTCTCTCTCTCTCTCTCTCTCTCTCTCTCTCTATATATATATATATATATATATATATATATATATAAACTCATTTGATCCTCATAACAACTTTGTGAGTTGGGTACCATTATTACCCATAAAGATGAAGAAATGGGATAAGACAGTTTACGTGGTTTGCCCAGATTCTAACTAGGATTTTTAATAGGATGATGAGGTCTTCCAAATTCTAAATGGATCACTTTGTCACTGGACCACTTAGGTCTGTAGGAGATGTCAAAAATCCAATTTGGTTGGAGGATTGTTAATCTATCTAAGAAAGGCTGACTATGTTAGTCATAACATAGTCATGAAATTATTTTCCTAGAGTTGCAAAAGTCACCATGTGTGTAATTGAGGTGCTTGTTAAATGTATTTTGACCTATTCAAGCCTTGTTGCTTTACTAAGTAAAAAAAATAAAAACAACATACTTTACTTTTCAAGCTAGAAAGAAAAATCCACATTTGTATTTTTCAGATTTCTTCCAAAAGAACTCATGTATAAAACCCAAAGTGTCAAAAATTTAGTCTCCAAGTCTATAAAGCAGTAAAAAGCTGTGTTTTTAACAAGAAGCTGCTGCTGATCATTAAAGCATTTCCAGCCACAGAAATTTTTCTCTTAGAAGACAAAGCTCATAGCCTAAAGTCTGGATACAACTCATTCTTTTCCCCTCTACCTAGTCTTCTCTAGCCAGTAAATATAGCCAGGAAAAAAAATAGTAATAGGAACAAGGCTGCTTGTCACCTAAAAGCCATGTCAGAAGCCCCAGTCTGAATCAATTCTTCATGGCCCATGTTAAGATCTAAATTCCTCTTTTTGTCCTTTAAAGCCTCCTTTCTATATGGGGGAAGCCTACTTTTTGGGATACTTTTCAAGATTTTTAAAATCTTGTATTCGAATCAAAATATTCCACCTCCATGACTTTGTACAATCTGTACTCTATGTCTAGCTTCTACCTTCTTTTCATCCCTGCCTCTTAGAACCTCTAGATCCCTTCAGTTTCAGCAAGTGTCACCTATACAAAACTTACCCTGATATCCCCAATTAGTTTCCTAACCCCTGCAAATTATTTTGCATTTCTTTTGTCCATATTTTGTATTGATTTGTCCAAGTATATGTTAATGCCTCAAATGGAATGAAAGTTCCTAGAAAATAGAAACTGGTAAATGGACTCTTGATCAGACATGTGCTATTGTATCTTTTGTGGTATAATTTGCTAAATGTGACTAAATCTCCTTTTACCTCTTCTGACCTTTTAGTGATGTTATTCCTTCTGGCCTTCTATTGGTGGTTTTGGTAGATTGTGCATAGGCCAGAAATACATTAGTAAAGTTTGGTAATTGATTTATTGTGATATTAGCTGTGCCACAATAAAATGAGTCAATCTTTCTATCTCTGATTTTTTGGATTTCCATAGGAGCAAATTGGAAAACTGACATGATTTATCTTGTAACTCTGTGAGAAGCCTAGTACAATTCAGACTTATGTTTCTTAAATATATGTTAGAGATGAGCCAGTTGTGTACATGTGGAATTAGAGGCCATCAAGCAGAACCTGGACAAATGCCTTGTTGACGATGCTATCGAGGGAACTTATAATTTTATGGGCATTAAATGAGACTCCAAAGGTCTGAACCAACTCTATAATTCTGTGGTTCTGTGAACACATAAAAAAAAAAACACAGATAGCTGTTCGACTTTTCCTTATTTTTATGTATTAGCTTATGCTAAGTTAGTTTTTCAAATTCTTCCCGACAGGATTTTTTTAAGAAGGGAGGGAAGGTGCAGAGTTTTTGGAGATAGTGTCAAAACAGATGTGTTTTTCAAATTAAGCAGCAGCTAATAAATTTCCCTAACCCAATTTTTTATTTTACCTTGTATTTACCTCATTCCATATTGTTTGGTTGAAAAATTTCCTTCCTGTTAGAACTTATAATCAGTAGGCTTTAGCACTGTATTGTGTTGTTCTCTAATTGTATCAAGTCTGTGTCCTTAATGAGAGTATAAGCCCCTTGAGAGCAGGTCATCTGCTTTATATTTTTTTCTTGTATTACCATGGCTCTTACCTCAATGCTCAGGATTTCTTATTCCTACTTGTATTAGCTGTAATCTAGTTTTTTTCCCCCCCAAAAGTATATTACTTGTGGCTCCCTCTTCTCCCAGTCTCCCTTAATAAATGCAGAAAGAGGGGTGGTGTATGTTCTTCACTTGCTACAGCTACTTCCAGACCATTGTTCTGCCAATATCACTTAATAACCTTTCCTCAATGCCATTGCATTTTACATTCTTCTTATACTTTTTCTTTCTCTCAGCTAGGCTTAGTTTTCTTCACCACCAATACTTATAATCACCCCGTGGGACTTCAGAGTCCAAGTTTATTAGCCTTAAAATACTCTGGGCCAATAGTTTTCTTTGCCCTCGTTAATTCCCCCAAATTTTTATATCTATCTCACTTCAGTCACCTTATATATAGCTACACCTTATATTTCAGTCATCTTGAATTGTTTCACCTTCAAAATTTTGAATTCTAAAATTAATCTATTCACAGTGTTCTCTCCTTTTATCCCTCTCATTTTCTTCAATCCTATTGAACCTGCTTTTTACCTTCATTGGCATCCCTAGTCTTTAGATATCTACTTACCCTCTCCAGGTATCTTTTCCTTTTTGGTTTAATTTATGCCATTTATGCATGATCAGTCACTTTAGCGATATAAACCTCATAGTCCTCAGAATTCATTGCTCCCTTGACCTTCTGCAATTTCCATCCTACTAATTTCCTTAAAAGAATAATTCCTAATTTTTGACTTCTAAATGTTGAGAAAAAATGTTTAACCATGCTTTTAGAAATAATGTAGCTTATTAGATGGAATGTTAAACTTGGAGTCAGGAAGATCAGAATTTAAATTCTGCCTGAGATATTTATTAACTTTGTATGACTCTAAGGAAATCATGACCTCTTTTAGCCTCAGTTTCCTCATCTGTAAAATGGGGATAATAATTGCACCTAGTTCATAGGGATATTGTATCAAATGACATAATATGAGAAGTGTTTTACAAACCTTAAATTGATATATTACCATATCAGTATTAGTACTATTGGGTCCATTATAAATTCTTTATATTTAACCCCAGATAGGCCCCCATTGTTGCTCCAAAATAATCTTATTCATTGCTTATGGATGCTTAAATGTTTCTCAAAAAAATCTAGACCATTATTGCTTAGCTCACATCTCCACCATATCTCATTAATCTTCAATAACTAATCTACTTTCTATTTTATTGACAGGATTTTCAATAATTTTTCAGTTCTGTCTGATTTTTACTGACTCTATTTGTTATTTTTTTTCTCTCGCAAAAAATACAGGAATAGTTTGCCATTTCATTTTCCAGTTCATTTCCCAGATGAACAAACTGAGGCAAACAAGGTTAAGGGAATTACACAAGGTCATATAGCTAGTAAATCTTAAAGAACACATTTGAAATCACAAATATTACTTTTTCTAATTCCAGATCTAGCATTCTATTTACTGAGCCACCTAGCTGACCAGTATAAGCTGAAAGGACCAAAGACCTTTTAATGAGAATTCTTTCCTTTCTTCCTTCCTCCCTTCCTTCTTCTCTTCCTCTCTTTCTCTCCCTCTCTCTCCCTTCTTTTCCCTTTTTTTCCTTCTCTCCCTCCCTTTCCCTTCTCTCCCTCCCTTTCCCTTCTCTCCCTCCCTCCCTCCCTCCCTTCCTTCCTTCCTTCCTTCCTTCCTTCCTTCCTTCCTTCCTTCCTTCCTTCCTTCCTTCCTTCCTTCCTTCCTTCCTTCCTTCCTTCCTTCCTTCTTTTCCTTCCTTCCTTCCTTCCTTCCTTCCTTCCTTCCTTCCTTCCTTCCTTCCTTCCTTCCTTCCTTCCTTCCTTCCTTCCTTCCTTCCTTCCTTCCTTCCTTCCTTCCTTCCTTCCTTTTTTTCCTTCCTTCCTTCCTTCCTTCCTTTTTTTCCTTCCTTCCTTTTTTCCTTCCTTTTTTCCTTCCTTCCTTCCTTTTTTTCCTTCCTTCCTTCCTTCCTTCCTTCCTTCCTTCCTTCCTTCCTTCCTTCCTTCCTTCCTTCCTTCCTTCCTTCCTTCCTTCCTTCCTTCCTTCCTTCCTTCCTTCCTTCCTTCCTTCCTTCCTTCCCTGGATGAGTTCTGTAGTCCATAGGTAGAATGGCACTGACTTGGTATACTTAATTGATTTAGTATAAAACATCTCAGAACCACTGGATCCAGAACTCCTAGAAGCAGGGATTTTAGGAGTATGCTGTTTCACTTTCCATATTTCTACCAAAAATTCAATGCCCTATCTTGTCACCCATTCACTTCTCAGACCTTTATAATCAGACTTCTATCTCAATTTCTTCACTAAAATGACTCTCTTAAAGATCACCAAAGACCTCTTAGTTGTTAAATTCAAAGTCTGAGTTCAGTATAGTGAATCTACCCTGTCTCCATCTCTACTTCTTATGTATCCCTTGAAGCAATAGATGATATTGAAAAGATTTTCTCCTAACATCAACATTTGAAAGTATTATTTGGAGTGTTAGATTATGAAAATCAGGAGGCAGAAATGATCTCAGGTTAATGAAGAGTTTATTGATTGTCATATACAATAACCTGAATCCAAGTGTGCAGGTATCCCATGAGAGACTAACAAGTTCCCCTAAATTGTTCCAGTTTTTATACCCTTGATAAAATAATTGGTTTCTTCTTTTTACCACACATTGTTCCCCAGAAGACATAATATTGACATAAGTCTTTTCTTTATCCTCAAGCTATTTTGCTTTCAAGAACATCCAGATGTCCCCTTTCCTATTACTGCAATTTATCAGAAACTCTATTGCTGCCTTTTTAGCTTTTGCAACCTTATGGATTGGCACATTTTTATTTTCTTATTTCAGCATTTGGTTATAGCCATACATAAAATTTAACCCTTTAATTTCCCCCTTTGAGACTAATAATAGTTTTGTAATTGTCTATCAATTTTATAACGCTTTTAATTCAAGCAGAAATGATACACAGTTTATGGAATATGTCACAAGTCCAAAATATAGAAAGAGCTAATAAAACTTGCAAAATGTTAATAGGATAAATAAGGAAATCTAATGTAAATTTATCTGTCAAGTACTTTGGTAGTATCCATGATCTGTTCCTCCGAGTGTCTAGTGAGCACCTTCTGTGTACTTCTTAAGCATCTGTATATATTCCTTTCCTTCATTTCCCAAGATGCCCCCTTTCACTCCCAACATCCATGTTTCATGGATATCATCTAGATAATTTTTTTATTCTTTAAGTAAAGCTGCTAAACTCTACTAATGATAAGATTAAGTATACTTTAGCAAAACTTGACAAAATCTAATCATATTGGTTTTCCAGCAATTTCATTCATGTGGCAAAAATCAGTTCAGACCTTATTTAACTAATTTTATCAATAACAGAGCTATGAAAATAATCTCAAAGTACATTATCTAATAGATACCTTATATTTGCTTTCCATTATGGCAGTTCAGAGGTGCTGGATCATTGCAACAAGATTCCTTATATTTTAAAAATTATCCTTTTACTTGCCATGCTTTATAAAAGGAAGGGAGGACATGGTTGTAACATTAAGACTGTTCCTCTAAATCTAAGCCTAAGGGAACAGAATGACTTATCATAGGTATAACATGGTGAAGACTTCTTAATTTTGTTTGTTTTCAGGTAAGTTACATTTTTGGAATAGCTCATCCTGGAACAAATAGGGAAAGGAGGGCATACTTTCCTTATCTACTTTGGATAACTCTATATAGATATAGAACATCAGAACTGATTTTCTTGGGTGATTCTAAATCTAAATTAAGAATAGTCCTTGGTGGGGGCAGCTAGTTGGTGTAGTAGATAGAGCACCAGTCCCGAAGTCACAAGGACCTAAGTTCAAATCTAGTCTCAGACACATAACACTTCCAAGCTATGTGACCCTGGGTAAGTCACTTAATCCTAATTGCCTCAGCCAAAAAAAAAATTAGTCCTGGGGAAGGACATAGAGGAAAGTTGAGTTTTTCTCCTTGTTTCCAGAGGAATTACGGGCTTGAAATCAGAGGATAATTAAGTTTAAAAAAAATGTTTCTCTTCCTTTTTAGCACTCTATCAAACCATTATGTTCAGAAACATGTGGTCTAATATCTAGAAAAAACTTGAAAAAATAATTTTAAAAATTATATAAAAATCCATGATTATTTGTAACTATGACACTACTAAAATGTGTATAGCCTTTGAAGCAACAATAATACCTCAACAGAATAAAAAAAAATAAGGGAAAACATTCAAGCATATAAAAACATTTATAGCAGCTCATTTGGTAATGGCAAAGAACTGTAAGAATATCTACCAATTAAGGAATTGCTGAATAAATTATGGTATAGGAAGGAAATAAATATATTGTAGTATAAGACATGATGAAAGAGGTGGTTTTAAAACAGCTTCTTACTTATTTTTCATTCAACTTCTTTTGCTTGAGAAATTTTTATGTACCTTGCATATACATGTATATAAAATAGGTATATAAACTAAACATATACTGATAATAAATCATAAATTTATTTTAAAACAATTCTTTGATACACATATACTTTTACCATCTATTAATGATTAAAACCAATTTGTTTTCTAGTGAGATGAATGTACTTTTAATTTTTACATAAGGAATTAAATCTTGGCAGAATATTTGATACTACATGTATTTGATACATACATTTGATGATACATAGAGCATTCAAAAACATTACCAAATTTTTCACAATCCTTTACATTCAGTGATGTAACCCAATTTAGGGTCATAATCCACAATTTAAATAGCTTTGTTTTAGAGAGAATCCAGAAAAATTGTATGACCTGATATAGAATTTTATTTTTTCCAAAACGGGGAGAGAGATGTAGGAAGGAAATTTTATTTCTTTAATTTAACTTAAACAAACAAACTAGAAATCCAGATGACATTTAGTTTAGGTATATCTTTGGATGTAGGCAAAGGTAACAGAAGTGCTAAAATTTGTAAAAATTTGACACTTGCTAAAGATGGTCCTCTTCACAGGAAAGACTATGAGAACAGAGTTCAGAGTTCTGTGTGCAATAGACAGGATGTAATTACAGCTAAATTATTTCACCTTTCTGGATTTCCATGTTATCATTTGTTAAATGGCAGATTAGGATTAGAACTTTAAGGAATTTTAGGCCCTTAAACTAGAAGGCTTCATTAAACAGTGATTCTTTTCTAGGTAAGGAAATGTATGTGTCCAATGTCATATGTATTAAAAAGTTTCTTTATAAGAATTCAGCTAAGACAAATGCATAAATTTTCAAGCATTTAGGAGTCAGCATGTTGTAGTTGAAGTACTATACTTTCAATTAGGAAGGATACATTTTACTTTGAATCTTATTCTTTTTTAAAAATCTTTTTATTTTCAAAACATATGTATGGATAATTTTTCAACATTTACCCTTACAAACGCTTGTGCTCCAAATTTCCCTCTCTTCCCCCAACCCCTCTCTAGATGGCAAGTAATCCAACGTATATTAAACATGTTAAAATATATGTTAAATCCGATATATGTATCTTGCTGTATAAGATAAATCAGATCAAAAAGAAAAAAAATGAGAAAGAAAGCAAAATGCAAACAACAACAAACAGAGTGAAAATATTTTGTTGTGATCCATACTCTCTCTCTGGGTGTAGATGGCTCTCCTCAGCACAAGATCATTGGAACTGGACTCAATCATTTCATTGTTGAAAAGAGCCACATCCATCAGAATTGATCATCATATAGTCTTGTTGTTGCCATGTACAATGATTTGTCTTATTCTTATGAATACCAGCTTTGTGTCCCTGAGATTCAGTTTCCTCAATTTTAAAAGGGGAAAAAATATTTGGATTATCACCTTCATGTAACTGTTGCTAAAAAAAAAAAAAAAAAAAAAAAAAAAAAAGGATTTTGTAACATTTGAAGTAATCATTATTATTCAAGGGCAGACAAAGTATTTTTTTTTTTTTTTTATTCTCTGAAGCCCCACCGGTATAAACAAAGTAACATCTGAGAAATGAAGATAAAACTCTCTGTTGGATAAAATACTATAAATACTTGTTCCACAAAATATGTTTCACACAATACTTGGACAAATAGGGTATATGAGCCTTTCAGAATTCCCCAAACACATAGGTCATGAGGGATGTTAGGAAGGCAAAGAGTGTCAATTATCCATTCAGAGAGCATTTGGACTTTATAGAAGGTATACCCCAGGGGTCCTCAAACTACTGCCTACGGGCCAGATGTGGCCTGCTAAGGACGTTTATGCCGCCTGCTGGATTATGGCAAAATCAGACTGGAAGTGATGTTTGACCTAAACTCTTGTTAGCAACGCACACTTCTGGCACTGGGCTGAGGTGGCGGAGACAGAGTGTGAGGTGATATGGAGGTAAGGTGAGTTCCCAGGCCGGGGTGTATGATGTGGGGAAAGGAGAGAGATGAAGAAGATGAAGAACTGACGGCCTGCGGCCTTGTAAAGTAACAGAAGCCACCACAACAGACAGGCCTGAGGGATGTACAGTGCATGCGGCGCATGTCACGGCCGCTGCAGGGGGAATATAGGGTCTGTATCTGGTGTGCAGATATAGTAACAGTACTACCAGTCCCAGCTTGACTGTATCATTGTCATTATGCTGTAATGACAATGTAATGGCTTTCTCTCTAGCGCATGTTGCGGTACTGACTGCTATTGTTGCCCAGAGTGAGGCCCCTGGTACCAGGCCGTGGCCCTGTATCCAGAGTGACCTCATGTCTGGCTGTTGTGGTCATCAGTTTTACCATTGTGTGTATGTTCTGTAGTTTCATAAAGAGATAGAATATTGCTAATATATGTCATCACCTTATAATCACTGGGGGTCTGACCTTAGTGCCCCCCACTTATCCTGAGTATGAGGGGCTGCAGAGTTGGTGTACTGCTTCATCCCCCTCCAGATTCTTAAGGTCCCCATACACTTGTGCAGCTTCAAGTCACGTGATGACCTCCCCCAGAAGGCCCAATACACGATTTGTCACTGAAGCTCATTCTATACATACA